>NC_054535.1:88140898-88425898 GCF_017654505.1 Polyodon spathula
TGTAGCAGATGAGATCCAGGCAGAATTTAACCAGCCACTAAACAGCAGCTTGGTTGTCTGATACTTCATTTATACAGTGCATTGCTTTTCTTATTAGTTTTATTTAACACATTTCCACCATTGATTCCACTGCCTACATGCCTGAATTCCCTCAGTAGGAAATCAAAATAGATGATGCTATTGGTAATGAACATCTGATACTTCAGGGACAGCTGGATATCCTCAGGTTCTTATATTTGCATTAGCAGAGACAGCTGTGTCATTATGAATGATATTTTCATTTAGTAAAAGCAAAATGTATAAAACAGTGTTAAAATTATGATGCTTGGAATGATCTTGTGATTTATACATATCATTTAAACCAGGGGTTCCCAACATTATTCAACGGAAGTCCACTTACCTCATATACCGCTCCCTCCGAGGTCCATGAGCACGCATCAGCACACAGTTAACCATACCTGCCAGGAGATCAGCCCAATGTAGAAAAAAAGTTTTGGCTTAGTTTTTCTCTTAACTATTTGCAAGCCACGAAAACAACAAATATAACATAAGTCATAATAAAAAAAACAAAAACCTTTAAATAAAAATAATTTAAAAAATAATGTGACAAATTACACCTCTTTTCCAGTGCCACCCTTTTGAAGTCGGGGGTGTCAGCTGTGGTAGCAATGTGAAGAGACTGCTGCAGATGCTCATTAGTTATCCTTTGATCATGTTCATTTTGGAAAAGCGTGCCTCACAGGAGTACATCGATCCAGTAAATGTTGCCAAAGCCAGTCGTCTCAAGATTCGGAATTTCTCAGGATCAATGCATTCGTCCCAAAACATGGTCAGGGAAAGCACTATGGTCAGGAAGCTTCTCTTTGAATGCATCACTGCCATGGCTGCTCACTAAGAGCAAAACAAACAAAAAGCGTAAAAACAAGATAGACTTTATTGAGTCTGTACCCAAGCAAACACAGGAGAATTTTCAGAGTAACACAACATATTTACGGTTGTGCAGCAATACATACAATTCATTTTACAAACTTACAAGGCAAACCAGCATGTGATGCATTGTCTCCATGAACTTCTATTTCACCTTAAATTGAACCAGGATCTGGAATGCACTGAAACAACATGAAATTAATACTTTACCTCCTGCTGTGCTTTCATCTTAAACAAATCCATCAGACTCTTCTGTTTGTACTTTTGGTCACACGCATTAACTCTTAAAACAAATGTAATTACATCTCATTTTCTATTAATTAGGGCAAGTATTTGAGGTACAAATGTAAATATCATTTGATCCCCATTACATCCTATAAGCTACTTTCCTTACAGAACAAATTAAAAGGCAACCAGGGTTAAATATATACTTTATTCCCTAGTATTGCCAAATGTACTTCTATTGAACCTCTTTTGATGGTTTTGTAGAAAATAATTCCTATAATTTCGACTTAGGTCGGCAAAGTCAGTATTCATTTTTCTATTAAATCATCTTTTACAGTATACACTACTTAGACCTTTTTAAATCCATCAATAACTCATTCATTTTAAAAGATCTCCAATTAAATCAAGAAATGTACAATAGTTTGCATTCATTAATACTTGGCGAAGTATGAAATGGCTGCATGTTTGTTGGAAATATATTTTGCTGAGCTTTAAGGAAAAAACATTACACTAGAAACTACACTGCACGTGTATAGCATTGACAGTTATATCAATACAACTTATAAAAACGACTGGTTATTGTATAGTAACATCAATGTTTTGAAAGCAAAAATATATTAATTGTCTGAAAAAAATCTGTTGCATTACCTAGCACAGCTGAAACAAAAAAAAAAATTGTCAGCTTAATTTTTTGTCACAGTAATAGAAGTATACATTTTACATTTTTGAATAACAATACCTATGTAAAACATTCTCAACATGAATTAATCTGTCATGGTGCCTGTTTGTTAATCATTTGATAAGCTAATAAAGTATGACAATATGGTTCGGAATAATTAAGATCCAAACAGCTTTTTACAATGAATTAAATATATAGATGAATTAAACATATAGATGAATTAAACATATAGGGTTTTCAGAAGAATACATTTAATTCTCAGTCATTAAGTGTTAAAGCAGAAGAAGTACAAGACTTTTGGTGAATGATTCTCTCCTAAAAAATAAACTAATTAAAAAATAAGAGAATAATAAATTAAATTAAAAACATCTTCTATATCTGAGAGTCCACTGATGATGTGCCAGGTGTTAAGGTCTCTTGGTCTTCATACTTTTTCCACAAGAACTTTTCATTCTTCTTCCAAAGGTGAGAACCCTGAGCCTGGTCTTCTCTTCTCGTTTTAGCAGCAACACGATTGACACCGATACACATCCTCTCCACCACAGATAAATCAGTAAGCCTGTTAACGCTCGCCTCATTTCCTTCATTTAGGATGTCCCAGACATCTTTAGGCCTGCTTTTCGCTTTTTTTACGTGACACAATACAGATGACTTGCGTGGCTCAGAATTTCTGTTCTTTGTGTTAAAGATACCATCAAGGATAGAGGTGTCACCAAGCAGCTCTGTGATGGCATCCTTCTCAGAGTTCCCATTTTCTGCATCATTGTTTGCTCCAAACTTGGACCTTTCCCTGCATGGTTCTGTAACTGAGAGACTGTGCCGCTGCTTTTGTTTCTGTTTTACACTATCACTGGCAGAGTTTCCTGACTCGATGGGGGGGTTGTCAAAAGGAAGACTTTGGGAGACACAAACTGGCTCTTCACCTTTGCTGACTGATTTGCATTGATTTAAAGAACTACCTGAATCTTCTGAGGTGTCTGGATCCTCAGATTCCCAATATGTCAATTTTCTTGCACCTTTTCTCAAGCTTTTTAAATCTGTTTCGGAAATATTTTTAACATCAGAAGAACCTAATGTGGCACAATTGGGGTTCTTGCCAGTCTTTTGTTTCCCAAACTCTGGTAATGGTTTGGAATATTCAACGGTCAAAATATCTTTCAGTTCAGCATGCTGGCTACAGTAAAAATCTCTCAACATGGTTTGTCGAGATTCCGTGGTGCTTCTAAAAACAAGATCTGCCAGCTCCTCCACTGAAGCCATCTTGAAATAAGCAGCTATCTCCGTCAGCTGTTTTCTGCAAAAAAAAACCACAACATCTTAGAAAAAAACACCTTCTTTTAAAACTTCACATAAATGTATGTATTTTCTATATACAAATGCCTTTGATCTGTTTTTGTGATTAATTAAAAGATTTGACAGAAAATGTAAAATAAGATAAAATACAATAAAATAAATCGCTTTTAGAAGCTGGTTCTGTGGCTGAAATCCCTAATCGAGACTCAAGTCAAATCCAGTGGTTATAACTCAGTCCCTAGTTGTCCATGGTCTTGGGTCAGAAAACCACAGTGCAATTGTGCATAACTTTGCCCTTTCTGGCAGTCTTGGATGTGAATAAGCATGGAAAATGAAATGCTGTTACTCAGGGGTGGTCCCCTCCAGGATAGGGTTGAGGCACACTACTGGGGAACTGTGGTGAAGTTTGGCACTTCGCGCAGCAGTGCAGCACTACACCCAAAACCTAAACAGTGTGCCTTTGTCTCTAATGTACTATTTTCATTTCATTTTTTAATCACAAAAATAAGGGAAAACATAAATAAATGATGCTTCAAATCAAAACAAATTATTCTGGATGAGCAACAGTGTTACGTTACAAGAAGCTGAAACACAATTTCTCTGATAAAAAAACATCTGCAAAGTGTTTCCTTGTCAATGAATTCTTGGGGTAATCTCTTTTGTGGAAGAACACATGTCTGGCCTTACTTCCCCAGGTTATATTACTGTGGTTTACAATTTTCTTTGTCACAGATTTCACCTCAAGTAGTTTCCGGTCTCACCTTTGGGTTGAAGTTTCATGTATCTTGACAGTCGAGGAAATGAATCCTGCGCTCAGAAGAAAAGGAAAATACCGCTATCCGACCTCTTGACTTACCTGCAAATTGCTTTGGGAGTCTCTCCAATGATGAAGGTAGTCCTCCCTGCCCTGTGGACTCTACTCTCCGTTTGTGTGACAGGATGTGCTAGATGAAGAGGCTTTGGGTTTCCACTGTCCACCTGTGTAGGTTTTGTTGAGGTAAGGTCCACATCAGTTTGTTCTGACAAAGTCTAACAAAAAAAAAAAAAAAAAAAATTATATAATATATATATATATATATATATATATATATCTCAAAGGAAACAAACATATTTATGTTTGGGATGGCTTTAACTTTAGTAATTTATTTCTGATACCCTCATCAGGAATCATCCATTTCCAATACCGCACACTGAAAATAAAAGACAATACTGTCATGAAGGTGTTTGTTCTTAATAAAAACACATTTAAAAAATGAATGCCTAAAAATCAATTATGCCCAGATTAATGTACAATATGTTTATGTGGTTTCATGCAAAGATATTTGTAATCTATAATTTAACTAACTAGTGAATAAATAAGGCAATTATTTTGCAGCAATCAAAATGGGTCACTCACTTAAATATTTATTTCTTTTTATCCCAGAATATATTATCAATATGTATATACAGGTCACAATAATTTCTTAGTTATGGACTACATGCTTTAAATATATAATTGGATTCAGGTGAACCAGAAGTGGTCCTACTGAAAAATGGGAGGAGCCAAACTGGAAAGTGCAAGTGTAAAAACATATGCTATTGATCAGAGTTTTTTTTACACCGTCTGTCTTTTGGTCCCTCTCAATCTGAATCAGCCCTATTCACAATGGGCTTGATACCATGTGCAAATGCATCTGGCTTGTTCCTCAACGGTGCAGCTGCATTTGGTGTTACTAGTATGGCAACATTTGCAGAAAAATACATCAAGCCGATCTTGACATCTCTGACATCAGAAATGTATTGTGACATGCAATACAGGGGCCCAAATCTCAGAAACATTCCACACTGGACAAGACACACCTGTTTCCTCTCAAACAATGCATCAGGAGCTATAGGATGTACCCACAATGAAGGCCAATCTCTGTTTGTTTTTCTTTTTTGTTGTTGTAAAGGTGATGTTGAAAATGTCCATTAGCGCCAGAGATGGATTCCTTCTTCCTCATTCAACAGCTCCAGACTATGTCTTATTTTTTGTTATTTGCAGAAATTCATGGTATTTCTCCTGGAAGTAATGTTTCTCTTAAAAAGTAATATACATTCTATTCTAAGTGAGAAATAAATTTAAAATGTTTAAGCTCACAATGACTTGCAGTGGGATTACTCATTTATGAGCGAACACAAGGCAAAGCCTTTCATAACTCACAGGGGTGCATGAATTACAGGGTGTCAAAGACTGGCTTTGAGGGTGGCGTCAGGCCAGGAAGTATACAGATGTAGAATGAGAAGTGAAACTTTGATGCGCAGATTTATTAAATAAACAAACAGTCTGAACAAAACAAAAGACTGAACAAACAAACCGGCACAAAACAGACACTAAACTCAGAACAGTGAACAAACAAACAAACATCTATCGTGCTGGCTGAAATCCAACACAAGTAACAATTGTTTTAGTTTTTAAAGTTGTACCTCCTTCTCTCTCCCGTTCTCCACTGCGAACACCCACCCTGTGTGCATGAAACACTCACTCTTTATGCAGCTGTGCTGAGACTCTATTGCTAATCAATCTCAGGACAGTTTGCACATTAACTACTTTATGCACTCCCCATGGCCAAATACTAATACACATTTTGTCTGCATGTGATTGTGCAATCCCTGTGCCTAAATACAACAATCACTTCTGCTACATAACCCATGTATACACCATTCACCAATATATATACACCACCAATAACACAACACATACAACATAACACAAAAACTACCTACTGGGGAAGGGCAGCCTGCCACACTGGGGTACAAATCCTCTTTCCAGACACAGTTATAAAGACAAGCGACACAAAGAACACCACCAGTGGACAAGCAAAACATATGTTTTTAATATAATGAAATATTTACTTTTGTTTTCAACAGTAAATAAATATCACAACAAAATCATCACCTTATGTTTGGGATAATCTAACCCAACATGCCATAGGGAAATCAAGTATAATTTAAAACTTCACACAAACCATAAACCACCTTTATCTCAGCTAGAGAGACTCATGCAGTGATGAATAAACAAAGCCGCCTATTACAGGCGGTTATTTGTTGCACAAAGTAATTGGTGGTTTTGAAGTATGTTTATTTGATTGTGTTAAAACTAAAACCATCCTCAAATTAAAAGGTCAAGGTCTTGAAGTAAGAGCAGTTACAGTAAACAGTCTTCCCAGACCGATATGAAGATGCAGTCAGAATCAACAACCGGTTACTTTTAATGGCCTTATTCACCTAACCTCAACATTTTAATAAACAAATCTAACAATTCAACTTTAGAACTTCTTTTTTTCTAGACGAGTAAATAATGAGTACAGTTTTTGTGAAGAAGGACAAAGACAAAGAAGCTCCCATGGCACAAGAGGAGGGAGATATTTTGGAACATGAACCAGCAGAGTGAGATGCCCTCACGGTTTTGTTTACCATGTGACGTTCATCTTGCCAGCGCTTCTGGCAGTATATGATCTCCCTTCTTACAGTCCCAACCACATTAACCCGATCCGCTATCTCCTGACATATTTTTTTCAGCCACAGAACCTTGTATTTCTGAACAGCTGATCTGACAAGTATGTTACTGGGGAGTGAACGTAGGTTTTCATAACCTCTCACTCATGTCCAGCACCTTTCAGAAGTCCGCTGCTATACAGACGCCGTTATGCCGAATATTCTGACATGCCTGACATGTCACCATCATAACCAATTTAGTGTGACGCTTGTAATTACATTAACCCATTGAAAAAAACAAAAAAACAAAAAAACTGTTCTACATACTGACTTCATGAAAATAAACCCAACAACAGATAGCCTACTAAATTGTGAAAATGAAGAACATGATTGAAAGAAGGCATATAAACATACTCTACAGTTTAAACAAACTGTGATCGATTGGTTGGAATAGAGCAAGCAGCTTTCAGTAATACTGCTGGACTCCACTGGTTCAAAATGCAAGATGTGGACAACAACATTCTGGATTTGAAGACAATTTAATTGCTTTTTGAAAACAAAAGTAGTAGGTAGGCTATGTGTTACTTGTAGCCACCTGTACACTGCAGAGTTTACCATGTACATTTAACACTTTGCAGTCCTATGTCGGACCAGGTCCGACATTACAATTTTTCCTTTCCTGTCCAACATCATCAAAAAGAGGTAAAACAAAGGTCTCTAGTTGTTTTTTTCTTCGGAAAAAGCAGAGAAAACCTTTCAATGGCCGAGTGAGACCGATAGGAGCCGAAGAAATGGGCGGATCTGATAGCCTCATGCATTACAGAGATAACACGGACCTAAACAAAGGTAGCTGCTTCTGCATCGAGTGCTCAAAGAATATCACAGACATTTGTAGAGCTTTCTGAGATGTTATAGTAATAAAATAATGACTTGGATTGCATTATTGAGGAGTTTGATGATAAAACCAGTGTTCAGGAGAGGATTTATCAGTATGTACGACTATAAAGAGGTATGTGAAAATACAGCGAACAAGGTGTGGGGCTTGGCTGGAGATGCAGTACTGAGTGTGCTTTTGTGATTCAGTGCCTTTTAAACCTGTTTTACTCTGGAAAAAAAAAAAAAAAAATTAAACAGCGCACGTAAAATAAACAGCACGTGTGAAAATAAATTGGACCTGACGCACCTGACAAGCGCTGAATAAATGGACTGCGAAGGGTTAAAAATTATTACTTTCTGCAGTGTGTGCATTATATGTAAGGTACTGTAAAGTACTATAACGTATTAATGCGCCACCATGATCTGTTCTGTGTACTAAGTAGGCTATGGTAAAAGAACATTTGCTAAAATCTAGTTTCAATTATTATTTTTTTTTTTTTTGCATTGTACAGTATGTGTAATGCAGCAGCATGATTTGTTTTGTGTTACCGGTAGCCTATTGGCCAAAGTAGAAAGAAAGTGTGCTAAGTTATTCACTTGATTTTACTACTGTGCTGTACAGCTACAGCCAGAAACTTTACATCATCTAGAATTATAGGACCGAGACATACTTTAAAAAAGAAACTAGATGAACATAATTTAGAAAATGATATTGCAGAAGCCTACCGGAAGCCATAATAGTACAGGATTTCATGTTAGATTTTGAAATGTCAAATCTTTACATTTTTATCAGGTTTTCGTGAAATATGTGGAAAATGACAATGCAGTATGTAATTCAATATGTGAACGTAACATTATTTCAGAAGGTTTCATTTGACTTTACGAAGCAAAATATGTTAATTCTATAGGGCGATGCAAAACTTTTGGCCATATGTGCAAATGTATATTTTTACACAGGCCAATGTAATGTTATTTCAGTGCTGTGATTTATACATTTAAAATAAACCGTGTGTGTGTGCAATTTATTTGCATACCTCTGACAGTTGGTTAGGCACAATCTCTTGGTAACAATCTGTGACAGTAAATCACATCTAAAACCATTTGTGGCAGAGCAGAGCTCTGCCCTTTATAAATTGGCAGTTATGGGGTTAAATTCCCCCACCTGCCTGGGTTTATTAGAGTAATTAACGATCAATCAGCACCCAGCTACCTGACATAAAAGGAGGCTTCAGCTTCCCATTAGAAAGAGGAGGGAGCTGAGGAAGCAAGCTGGAGTTTGTACTTGCTGGTTTTTTTGTATTTTCTGATCCAGTGAAGGGCTCGCCCAGCCTGGAAACCTTTATTTTTGTAAGTCTTGTTCTGTGTCTTTCTATTTGTGCTTAAATACCTTTGTTTTGGCCCTTGTGCCCTTTTATTTTGTGTTTATTTGTAATAAAAGTATTATTTTTTTGAACTGCAGCCTGTCTCTGAGCCTCTATCCACTCGCCAGCCTGTCACACCATTACTGGCCAGTAAAATAACCAAGCAGTAGTTTTATAAATCACAAGTTAAATACTGCCCAGTAATTGATTTTCAATGGCAGAAGTTATACAAAAGTCACTCACCATGGCCTAATTTTTTGTTTATTTATTTTTATTTGGATTACACCAAGAAAAAGAAAGCTTTCGTAGTGCAAGGGAAACAGAAACTGATCAAATTGTTTGTGAAAAAATGAGTTGTGGTTAGTAAGCAAAAGGAAGTATGAATCTTTAATGGTTTCTGAAATATGTTTTACTTTTAAATTTGTGAATGACAACATAAGGCGCATTATGTACTCAACTTGGCCAAATGGCTAATTTCCATTAATAGTCCCCTAGGTAAATATTGAAGGTTAAAACAGTTTTGGCTACAAGGGTGTATTTTTTTATTGGACTATGCCAACAGTCAAAAGCGACTTTCCATGGAAAAATACAAATAAGTCTCATCTTTTTCTCGTGCTGTTTGAGCAGTACCTTTCAGGTAATTTGGGTTTCCATTGGTTTCTTCTAGGGAGAGAAATTCTCCTTCCAAATGAAAACAACCTAATTAATACTAAAATATAGGAGTGTATATTTAAATGTTTCTGCCCGCATTCCAATTTGACTGCTGTTATCCTGCATCTTAAACTGGGTTCCCACAAAGGTTTTAAGGTTGTGTTGAAAAACCACAAGGGCAGCCTGTCTTACATGGCCACCAAAAAAAACATAATAAAAAAGCTGATCTGTTCCTTTTCTTACAGTTAAGCTGAACCGAGAAAGGAGTACCATGAGTGTTTTGTTTGTTAATGGCGTGTCTAAAATCTACTTGTTTGTTCTTATGAGATGGCTAACATGATCTGGAGCTGTCACTAAAAGCCAGCACTAATCGCGGGCAACACTTCACAACTGTGCCCAAATAAATTGTACTTTAGCATTCACTCTGGACTTGTGATTGTGGGTGTTATACTGTGTTTATTCTTTCTGAACTGCGTATTATTATTATTTTGGGACTGTAACCCGTTGTTTAGAGGCAGTGCGATACACATTGCTGTGTATAGCCTGGGATTATTGTTTGTGGTTGCCAAACCGGTATTATACAAATAAAACCTGTTTGGATCATGAACTTTGTTGTCTGTCTTCTGTTTCGTAATCACATCACCACTACACCTGCGTACACCAAACCACTTTGCCATATGGAGTCATCATTAAAAGTATCTCGCCAATGTGGTGAGGCAATTAAAAAGGCAAATATAATGTTAGGCTACATTGCAAAAAGCGTGGAATACAAATCCAGAGAAGCTACGCTAAGATTATACAATGCCCTGGTTAGACCCCCACCTAGAATACTGTGTGCAGTTCTGGTCATCATTACAAAAAAAGACATCACTGCACTTGAGAGAGTACAGAGAAGGGCAACTAGGCTGATCCCAGGACTTAATAACATGAGATATGAAGACAGGCTAAAAGAATGAAATCTCTTCAGCTTAATAAAAAATAAGGGAAAGAGGGGACTTGATTGAAGTCTTTAATCATAAACGGTACAAAGTTAACCCAGTACTTGAGATTTAGCACAGAGAGTAGAACAAGAGGGCATAAGTGGAAGCTGAGTAAAAGTAAGTTTAGAACAGGTAGGAAGCACTTTTGTTTTACAGAGTTATAAATGCATGGAACAGCCTACCCGATGAAGTGGGATTTAAAACACTTGGAACATAAAGACTACATTATGTGCTTTTAAATTAGTTCCCCAGTAGGGGGAAATGGTGTGCTGACAAGGGACGAGCCTTGATGGCCTTTTCTCATTCTCAAACTTTTCTTATGCTAACAGGTTCCTCCATATATCCCAACGTTCAGATAATATAAAAAACTTAACATAAGTTAAAATGGAAGCTGTGTATTATGAATTGCTTGGTGGTGATCAGAGAAAAAGGGTTACCTCGCCACTGGACACCACTAGATTGGCAGGCGCCTGGGAAAACCTTTTCAGTTCAAACACATCCCGCATGGCTGAGCGACTCATTCGATTTTCAGCCTTGCTTGAGCCGATAATACATTGATTTGAATGAGCATATGCAACTTCCTGAACCCCATCTGCAAAAAATAAAAAAAAAATATAGGAAAAAAAGGTACTGTACTGTATATTAAGTTCAATATAAACAAATGTGACTAAAGGAATTTCCAAGATTGCATACAATACAATTAGTAAAAATAACAAATCCAATTTAGTGTAATTCTAAAGGCCTATTCACACCGGATGCGATGCGACAGGCGAATGTGTTGTACAATACACTGCGCCACGACAAAAAAAAAAAAACACAGGAACCAGCAACGGAATTGGTTTTGATTTAGTCACACGACAGCTAGGGAACTCACCAATGACCAATTCGAGGAGAGTCGCCTATCACATTGCATGTAAGCGCCTGTCGTCACTGGTGTGAAAGATAGCGATGCAGTGTAACTATCATTTTATTGCAGGACAAATCGCATCACATCCGGTTTGAATAGGCTTTAACTAAACAGCAAAATACAAATAAATCTGCCTTTTCAAACTACAAACATTATTTTATTTCCTTTTCAACATGTGATTCTTAGGTTAAAAATGTTGCTGTGATTTACTGTTTTACTTCTCAATTTAACTCTAATAATACATTTAAAAACCCTTAATTCATAATATATTATTAAATTATTATTATTTTTGTAATCTTCTATAGTATATTTTGTTGCTTCTCCTTGTGGCCGTTCTGTCTGGAAAGACAAGGCACATCTGACAGATGACACTAATTACTGACACCTGTCCCATCACAGATTACTGGTGAGCTCGAGCCCAGATCTCAGAGAAACTCTTTCAGTGGACTACACTGACCACTTTATAGAAACAAAGGTAGATAATGCCATTACTGTGGTAAGTTCTCCTGTAACCTTCGGTCTGTCTTTATTGACTGGAGTTCCATTATTACCTTGTAACATATGCACAGCAATGCAATTATCGCTTAACTAGACAGCACTATACTTAAAGTTAAAAATACAAAGTTAGCTTTTTAAATACAGATCATTACCCATGAATATTCTGACATTTGTATATCCTGCTGATTCCTCTGCCTTGACAAAAAAAAAGTTTCCACCTCTATGTGAACACAGAAACATATATAACCTAATTAGTGCAGGGCACTATAGAATAATGTACCACAGTTTTTTGGAGTGAAATAAAAGTTTACAAGTCTTTGTTTAGCCTTATTTCATTCAGACACCTGATGTATTCTCATCAGATAATATTATTTTAAATGTACCTAAATAGGTGTCCATAGATCCAAACTTCTCATTTTGGTTAATCTTAGGTTTGCCATTCAGGGATGATTTGTGTTCAAAAACACTTGACTTCTTGACTGCTTTACTTGAGTGATTTTCAGTACTGGCAAACCGACTTTTGCTGGACGTCCTGTCTGGTACCCTGTTTCTTTTCCTGCAGTTTTTACTAAAGCAGACTTTCTTGGTAGGAACATCATCTTCTGAAGAGGAGAAGTTATCAATTCTCTGAGACTCTGCTCTTAAATCATCAGTTTTGTTCTCTTGTAATCTGAAATGAACATGCTTCTGATGCTTTTTGGAAAGAGTCATACTTGTTGAACCTACTGACTTCTTTAACCTTTTTGTTTTGGAGGTGTACAACTTTGTATTTTTTGGGATCTCAATATCATCAGACTCATCTCCATACTCTCCAAGCTTACAAAACATTTTAGACTTGTAAACTACTGATCCTGTTTTACTCTGGAAGCTGGTTGAATTGGTTTGACGATCTGTTTGTTTGCCAGCTAACAAATGGTGCCATTTAGAGGACTGGCCTGTGACATTTCCATGTTCTGAGTCCTCAGTTTCTTCCAAGAGGATTTCACTCCGACTTTCTCCCTTGGCAGGAATTTTCCTTTTTGCATCTAACACTTGAGAAGGAAGGATGACATCATCACTCTCTTCTGAACTACAATGGGTCTCCCTGGCAACAAGAGTCTTCTTGGAAGTGCCACAATTCTTTGGTTTGTTTCCTAATTCTGTGTCTCCCTCAGACTCGCTAGAAAGGGCACAATTCTTGCAAAGCTTTTGTTTTTGAGGCTGCTCTTGTCTCGAGGTTTGAGTCACTGATGGCAGAAAATTACTGGATCTTCGCAATTCAATTGTTGGAGCGGCCTCCATATCTTCATCTGAAGAGCTCTGGCTTTCAGAAATTCCCATGTTAGAACTGCCACTGATATTACTGCACTCCCCCAGGTCCTTATTGCCATCAAGCAGTTTAGAAAATCCACAGTGAAGCAGAGTGACCGGGCCAGGAGAAGTGGTACTGGAATCACGGTCCCTGGATTTTGACTTGTTTCCATGATCCTCCTCACTGTCACTGCTGAAATCCAAGATCCCTTTTGGTACCTTGGATGCTTTGCTCATCTTTTCTGTGATTTCTGGATTTTCTTTAGATGGCTCACCATTAGGCCCTGTTGTCTATTAAAGGTATAAAAGCAAATATTTTTTAGAAAATGTATAGGAATCATGCAACAGACATGCTCACTAAAAGTTATAAAACCTAAAATTAAAACATTTAGCAACATGTTCATATCCTTTAGTATACAAAAACCACCATGATCGACATCCACTGTTTACATTAAAACTATATATAAGACATATATAAGGATAGATATATCCACAGATTCTGACACTGTGCTCAAGAATGTCCAAACCAAGTTGGATGGCCAAAACAAATGGATAAGTGGCTCATATACACACGCCTCCACAATGCCCACATCGCTAGGGGAATGTACCCCTAGTTGGCTGTTTCAATCTTTAACTCAAAAATCTTAATCCTCGCAAGCTTTTAAAACGCCACATGTAAAGGTTTACAACCCTTAAAAAAAAAGATAGGCCAAGTGTACACATTTCTCATGGGAATGCAGATACTCATAAGACAATACACTGCATGGGAAAGTAACAGTGGGGAATGCTGAAGAGGCACTGGGCTGTTCTCCCTCCATAGTTTCCAGATGCTGTCAGTCATGCCTGCCTGAAGACAGAATACTCACTGTTTCCATTCCTCGTACTGGAGTTTCCTCTCTCATTCGAGTGACGGCTGTCATTATGCCTGATTCCACCCGACCATCTCTCTAAAAGGTACACAAATCACGTCAACAGAAATAACAAATTCAGCTTGACTCTAAATTTAAACAGAGGCACCGAACAAATCTACAAATATACACAAAAAAAAGTTCTTATAAAATGTCACAACTGTAAATAATTTGACAAAAACATAAATTACTCAAGAACTTCATTTTCTGTTTTGCTCCAATTAAAATCAGCTACAACCAACAAGGAAAGTCAGGTTATCTCCAATGTGGATAATATCACAATATTTTTCAAAATCTTCATGATTTATTATAATCATTTAATGAATCAATTTTAGATTGTTATGCAATGATTATGGTGCATTTATAAACCTGTGTAACCTAATCTGAAGGCTATGGACAATTCTGGTGCGCACATGTAACCAGTAAGAAGAAAAACAGATCACTCGAGGAGTGCCAATTCAAGCCTGTACTTACAAACGGTCTACTTTAAAAACTAGAAACTGAATGAAAATGAGTCACTTGTGATGAATAGCAGAGACCAGATATTTGTTTTTGTAAGTCAAGAGCACTCACATAAATCTGTTTTTGCTTAACTGTTAATTGAATATATTTTATAAAGAACTGGTATTGTTTTTGATTAAAAATAAATAAATATAACAGACTTAAAATACACCGTTCTAACATTGCAGTGAATATGCAGCAGCCTGAATGAAACAGACAGACTACTACACTGTATAAAAACCTGCAATGTATGTTTTTTTAATGTTCTGTATTGCTTTGGTTTTTAATTTAAGTACCCTTAGTTCATTAAGGCTGGTTCACACTGGGCATACGATTCAGACGGACGCTACAAACGGAGCAATCTTCTCCCTGCGTTAATTCATTCTGATTGGTTTAAAAAAGACAACACTCTTCTGGAGGTCCGGGGAGCCGTGCACACAGCCATATTTAACTTATACACTGTATAACCACTGCATCTGTTTTTATAAACAGCTGATCCAAAAAATAAATAAATACATTGTGTGACTGACAGCAAATGCCACCATTCAGTTTCATGGTAAAATCACTGACATTCGCTCAGACTTTGTTGAGCCGAGCCGCTCAGCCGCTCAATTCCACCATCTCGCTTTCAGTAAAGTACGCAGGCTGCTGAAAGGCACACATCAAACACAGTTTAAATTCCTGAGTTCTTAGTTTTCTTTCTGATTATTATTTATGGTACCATACATGCTTAATTATTAGTTATTTAGACATTTTCCGCTACATCATAATTTATTTCAAATAATAAACAGTAAATTGTATTTTAATTGCAAAATTCCAAAGGAAAGAGAAAGGTGTGTCACCAACTTGACTCTTAGAAGTTGAAATCTACCAACTCATCCACAGCGTCTGCAATTTGAAAGCAAGCTGATGCGTTGGTAGCGTTCTTATGCCCAGTGTGAATCAGCCTTTAATCTGAAACTGTGGAATGTAACTAACAGATTCCACAGCATTAAGGTGGATTGACACATACATGACTTGAGAAAGGATGGGGCAAGGTGAGGTAAAACAGGGCAAGAAATGTGTTTAGACAGTGTTTTAAGGACGACACCAGCATTGCACTGGGTGCGATGAACGGCAGGTGTATTGACACCTACCCGAGCAGAGTGAGCCGACAAAAGCAAAAGGTGAAAAAAAGTGTTCAGACATGCTGGGGAAGATCCTGTTGCTGCCAGGCCAGAATTCGCTTGCCATTTAAACTCTTCTATACTGATCGTTTTCAGTCAGTTTCTCTAGCTTTTTAATACCTTTCAAAGAGCTAAAGCTGCTATCTCTTAGCAGCAGTGTTGGAGGCATTCAAGTCATGTCTGTGTAAATCTGTCTTAACTTCAGAACAATGGGTCAAATTGGAAAACTGAACTATGTCTTTGTATTCAAACCTCTCCCTGAGCATGTCTAGATGTTCTCCAGGTTGATCTGACTTTCTATAAAGTTCTATAAACTGTAGTGGCAAATCCACAGCTGATTAATGACCAGGAGTGTAAAGAAATCAAGATTATGTCCAACACAAGTGACAGCAAAGTTAATTAGCGTTAGTAGATTTAGTTCTTTAGTTATTTACCACAAATAAGGGCTATTGTAAAACAAGAAAATTTCACGAACAACAAATGTTTGGTAATTTTGCATTTATTAAAAAATCTGCAAAATTAATGTGCCGTTAAATACGTTATTCATACATGTGCTGTATATTAAAAGAAAAAAGTGCAAACATTTATTGCAGCAAAAATTGACCTCGAAGGCCATTAGTGAAATTAAGTCGCCGCAAAAAAATCCTGTTTTACAATACTCCATTCCAAACTCTCAAACCAGATTTCACCACTCTGGTGTAGAGTTTGATACTATGCAGACAAAAATGTTATTGTTATGGTAAGCGCTAAGTGTAATATTACACTGTACTTAATAAAATAGCATTGGTATCTGTTGTACCTCAAGGATTTCTCTTGTTAGACAGGACCCTTCAGTCTGCATACGAAAAAGGTTCTGAATGCCAAAAAGTTCCCCTGAATGCATTTCTGAACCTTGCACTGCCTCAAAGTAGCGTTTGGCGTTTTCACTTCCAACAACTGCACACTGAAGTTGCTTAAAGAAAATAAAAAGACACAATTGAGTGTGTTGTAGCAATTTCTTACATTTTTCAGTCAGTATCAGAACAACCTTCCAGCTTTTACTTAGTTTAAAAATATAGTAATCCCTTGGTAGAACACACTTAAAAGGACAGGGAAAATACATGCTATACCAGGGGTGTGTTATACTAAAAGCATAATCTTTTTATGTACAGTTAAACACAGTGCACATTACAATACTTAGAATGTGTTTCCTGGTTCCATTTATTGAACACTTCTGCAAAAGCCCACATATGAAAGAAAACAAAAATAAAAATTGGTATATAAATATACATTTCTGTGAATGGAACAAATTCATGTAAAGTACAGTACATTGTACTGCCTGCTTGGGCTTATTTTTAAATTAAAATCGCATCTGGTGCTGTAGTCTAATAGTACATAATAAAATTAAATAAAAACGTATTGCCTGCCCATCCATATGTGTACATATTTAGGTTTCAAACAGTTTTTTGTTTCTGCGTCGTTACTTTCATGCTCTGTGCTGAGTAAATGAAGTGAAACAGCAAGCCATGGAGTTGTCGATGAAGCAAGCTGTATTTTTAGTTTGAAAAGTAGTTGACATGTTAGTTGAATAGTTGCATCACACCGTTAGATAGGCAAGCTCTCTGGTTCGCTGTTTGCTTACTGCGTTGGAAACCAGGAAGACCATGGTGCAGCAATTCAAATACCAGATCCAGTTACTGTGCCTATATACTAAAGAGCAAGAGGCGGTGACTTGTAAGAGCATTACAGTAGAACGCAATACACAGAAAGTAACCTTGTAAATCCATTTTATCGTACTGATAAAATACAATTAAAACATACCTGCTTGTACACTTGTCGTAGATAGATAATTTCTTCTACAGTGCCCAGTGATATTAATCTGAAGACTTTCACATCTCTGCACTGACCAATTCGATAAGCCCTAAAGCAATTGTAAAACAACAGTCCACAGGAAGACCACATGTATTAACAATGTAAATTTCTTCATGTTATTTCCATACCTCCAAAGATTATTGATTTTGACAATACTGGCATTTTGGAGTACCCATAAAGTTACTTCCTTAGAGTACACTGTAAAATACATAGGAACATTAGAAATCTTACGTGCAAATTTGGACAATGTAGGACATACTAGGTTATATTTTCCTGAAATGCATTACTAATGAAGATAAATGACCGTGACCATATTGATCATCAGCACTCCAACTCGACTCATAAAAGTTTTTATTTATTTATTTATTTATTTTTAACAGAACGATTTATCTCAACTGGGCGGGTAAATATTGGACAATTAGAGTGCATCATTTTCCTTCTTTGTAAAACAGTGCAGACTTTTAGATAACTTTTCAGTTTCTTTTTTCAATGTAAACATAAAGCCTGTGGACCCAGAGCCTGGACAGAGCTTCTGAGGATTTACTGTACAAGATAAACGTTCAACACTGAGCCTGCTGTTTCTAATGTAGTAGCTTCTTTTTCTAGGCCCTGGGTATGGGAACAACTTTGTTTCTACACTTAGGACATTAACTAAGAATCAATACTCCTGAAAACACAGTCAGTGTTGATCATTCTGCCTTGCAAAATTCGATTTACTTTTACTTTCATAAACACTGACAGGCAAAGACACAGAGGGAAATAAGGAGTGGTAAATAAAGGAGTCAAGCTAAGGGCTCAGTCCAGTTTTAGCTGGGTGTTTTAGGCTAATACAATACAATACCAGCCATGTTTATAACCACCATACCTGTCAATTGCTTGAAGATCGTTGGCTGGATTCCATGTAGGGTCAAACAGCACAACAATATTGGCTCCCACAAAATTCAACCCTAACCCACCAGCCCTGGTTAAAAGAAAAGGCTAAATTAAATGCAGTTTCTTTAGAAATTGATGACAAACATTACTGTATATAAAAATTAATTTGATGTCCTTTTAAATCTTAAAGCAACATACAGTAATGTTTTCAATAGTACTTCAATCCATAAAGCCTCTTACAATGAATATTTAAGTTGATCGCCATGGGCACTATTTTTGTCCCTACTGGACCAGTGGTATGTTTGTCTCAATTTGTTTTTGACAAGGAGAAAAACAACGTAAATGTAAGAAAGAATTTGAAATGTTCACTACATTTTTTTTTTCTTTTTAATTGCTAGTTTTAGAACATTAGCATTGCACTGGGGCAAACTGAACACAAAGTGGGCCCCATAACTTACATCGTAGACACTAAACAGATGTTAATATCCTGTGTGCTGTTGAACTCCTTCACAATCTTGACCCTTTCTTTTGATTTTGTATTGCCATCTAGTCTCCGGTATTCAATGCCTTCCGCAATGCAGTATTTCTCTAGCACATCCAGGAGCTGTCGAAACGAATATGCCAAGTAAATAAAAACTGTGGGATGGGGACGATATAATACTACAGATGTATTTTATCAGCAATCACCCCTGTCAAAAGAACAATCATAATTTAGATCTACCATAGCCTGCTATAGCAGGATCTTACTTAATTTCTGTATTGTCACCTTAGAATTATTATTATTAGTACAAACTTCTCTGGGTTTGTATTCATTAAAAAAAAACAAAAAACAAAAAAACAATATTACAATATTACAATAAACATGGAAACTCAAGCATGATATTTATCAGTTTAATCAAGAATGAGACAGCACATTTAATTGTTGTACTGTGCGTCATTAAAGAGAGTCACTGTTTTTATGTGCTTCCAAACTCTGCCAATGCACATACTCAAAGTGGGTCAATCATTGCTTGAACATATTTCTATATTTTTTTAAAGCTTATTCAATTGTACAGACTGTGAAGACGTTGCTCAATTATACCATGACATATGTTCATATATATATATATGTTCAGATATATACCATCTGTCGCTTATATATATAGACACATACACAGTGCCTATAGAAAGTCTACGCCTCCTTTCAAAATGTTCACCTTTTGTTGCCTTATAGCCTGGAATTAAAATGCATTTTTTTTCATTTATCTACACATCCTACCCCACAACTTCCAAGTGAAAACCAAATATTTTGGAAATTTGTAGAAAATTAATTAAAAATAAAAACTGAAATAGCTTGGATGGATAAGTATCCGCCCCCTTGTAATAGCAATCCTAAATTAGCTCAGGTGTAACCAATCGCCTTCAAAATCACACACCAAGTTAAGTGGCCTCCACCTGTGTTAAGTTGTAGTGATTCACATGAGTTCAGAATAAATTCAGCAGTTCCTGTAGGTTCCCTCTGCTGATGCATTTTAAAGCAAAGACTCAACCATGAGCACCAAGGCGCTTTCAAAAGAACTCCGGGACAAAGTTGTTGAAAGGCACAGACCAGGGGATGGGTATAAAAAAATATCAAAGGCCTTGAATATCCCTTGGAGCACGGTCAAGACAATTATTAAGTGGAAGGTGTATGGCACCACCAAGACCCTGCCTAGATCAGGCCATCCTTCCAAACAGGATGACCGAGCGAGACTGATCAGAGAGGCTACCAAGAGGCCAATGGCAACTTTGCAAGAGCTACAGACACATCAAAATATAAAAAAATTCAAGGGGGTGTAGACTTTCTATAGGCACTGTGTGGATGGATGGATGGATGGATAGACAGATACAGACAGACAGATATATTTCCTCACAAAAGCCCTTTCAGCAGGTATGTACATTTGCCAAGGTTTCCATGCTGAGAGGGATGAAATTAAGTGTTGTAGAGGAAATATATTTCGCACACCCTGGACCATAATGCCATTCTCCAGGTGGGACCTCACATCTCCCGCACAGGGTGCATTGTCTTCAAGCAGGGTGTGCTGCCAAATGTGCCACCTATATACCCATAAAGTTATTTAGCTTACAAATTACTTATTATAAAAACATGAACTGAAAGAAAATAACAATGAAAGATATAAAACTACGAAAACTCAGCCGTGCTATCTCCTGTGTATGTTTCAGTTCAGTTGCTATGCACAGCACAACACACACATGCAAAGAGCGAATGTGGTCAACATCTGCGGATGCAATTGATGCTGCACTCTCAGTGAAGCAGGAATGATTTGGCAGCAAAGCTGTATTTTCTCAATGAAGGATAACTGAACTGGGGGTTTAAGGCAGCATCAATCATTGAGCACTCACCTTTGTAGAGAGCGAGAAGAGAAGAACTTTGTCTTTGTTCCCCCTGCACTGCTCCAGCAGTCGATGCAAAACCTGAGCAAGAAGCAGACACTCTCATGAAATACACATGGGGACTGATTTATCAAGGGTTACACCGAAATGTAAATCGGCACCATTTTTGTGAAAGAGAAAATAAAACTGTCAATGTTACAAAATAAATAACAAAGAACTTTTTGGGTCCTTTAATTAATCTTCTGTGTTGTTTTAATTTTTTTTCCATTTTATTTCTGTAACATTAAAAAGGTGTAGATTGCATTTTAATGATAAATCTGGCTCAAGGAGCTTTGTTTTGAAGCATGTGGAAAGGCAAAAGCAAATATAATGAATAAAACAACTGTGATGGTAAAAACTAGCAAGAAGCAACTTAGTTGCAGAAAGGTGCAATTCAGTGTTTTTTGTTTTTTTTTCTGAGTAGATTCTTGCTATTTTTAGATTCATTTGACCATTGTTTGTAAAGCACTGCGAGATCTTGTGTTGGCAACATGTACTAAAATATGTAAGTCTCAGGTTCAAAACTGAAAATAGTGAGAGTAAAAAAATGACACAGGGTGATCCATAAATAATGTTACAAAGAAACCAACAGAACACACAATTTATTGGTTGTTTTACTGTAGTATTAGGAGACACAAATTAATCCTGCATATAGCTGGCATGTAATTGAATGAATGACTAATAATATAAATAAATAAATAATACAACGGTTCAATGCATTTGTGGAATAGAGCTTACCCAAATAATCAGAGGATTGTTTCTCTGCATTGCTCTGTTTATAATACACCCCAGAAGTTTTGCAGATGTATCCCTGCCAATAATCTCACCCTCAAGATATTCTTCGGCTGGGGCAGCAAATAATCTTGGGTGGGTTTTGTAATAGTGAGCCTGTTATTTCCATCTGGCAGTGGTGGCTTCAGCCCCCAGTGCTTAACCAATCCATTGCAGCAAAATGCCCAGCAACTGCACACTTTTACTCTCTTGTTAAGCTTTTACATATAACACATGTAAAATGATTGTTTATCATAAAAAAAAAATCCATGATTGAAGTTGTTTTTTAATATTAATAATAAAAAAAAAGTTAAAATATTCCTGCATAATAGAGCACAAAAATACAACCAGCAAATGATTAAGTTGGCTGTGATTCAGAAAAAAAATAGTTTCTGAATTCTGCTCAGTAGATACCGTTGACTCAACCCCCCAGCTTCAAGTGTTATGTTTTTTTTTAGAGGAACATACAACTGCATTTTACTGCCTTCATTGAAGAACAGCAATACTCTTTCTGTCTGTACAACACGCATGGCGATTAAAATAATGGGCCTTACTGCATTGTATCTGAATTTAATGTCTGAAATAACAAAAGAAAGAATTGTCCAATTCACCCAAAAAATATTTATTGAGATCCCTTTTTAGATACAGTCTGTTGAAGAAAACTGCTGCATTAACCCATACATTAGCAATCATTACCCAGCAAACACAATGACCGTAAATAAGATACTAGTACAGTCGCCACCACTTACACCATACAGGGTTATTTCGGACAGCCATTTAGATTGGACAAATAGTGTTTGCCGTTTGTCATTCCCATTGATCTCAATAACAAAGGCATTGTTTATACCGAGTAAACATGTATATTTCGGGCAAACTCAGCTGTTTGGATCTTGTTATGTGCCATTCACATAGATTTCAATACAAAAGGCAGCACTTTATTGTAGTAAAAAAAGCTTGACAGATCGATCAGTCAGCTGTTTGCTGGAAATGGACCTGATTATGGTTTGGGAAAGGGGATGAGAGTACTCTGTAAATAATGTGTGTTTGTAAATTGTGCTATTCTTGTTGTTATGTCACGTATTATGCATTTCCCTGTATTTAAAGTAGTATGGATTTGCTTCTTGTTACTGCATCTTGTAAAGCGCTTTGTGATGGTGGTCCTCTATGAAAGGCGCTATATAAACTATAGGTTGATTGATTGATTGTTCTTGTGTGACTAGAGCTGAAAGACTGTGTGAGTGAGTCACTGAGGTGGGTGGGAGCAGGTCTGACACGACTAGAGATAGGGAGTGTTGGACAAATGAGAGGAAGGGGGAGGGACTGGGGTGTGTGTGTGTGTGTGAAGATGACAGTTTGAAAGAGAGAAGCTGGATCTGGCGGTGAGAGAACTGAGAGAGAGAGAGAGAGAGAGAGAGAGAGAGAGAGAGAGAGAGAGAGAGAGGCGTTTGGGTTGAGTTTGTGAGTGATAGGAGAAGAATGAGAGCCATTGTTCACTAAAAGACAACGGTTTCCTACTGCTTTGAACCGCAACTGTTGTCTGTCTCATTATATCCGGGGAACCCCGCAGCTCAGCACTACAATATGTGAATAAATCCTGTTTGCCAGCAGGGCATATCAACTTCAACCTCCGTCTCGATCTCCTGCCTGCCACTCAGCTGCGAATCCACGCCTCCACACAGCAGACGGCTTGTCTGTCACAAGCATTAACACCCTGTATCTTTCTAAACAAGGGATTTAGAGGAGCTCCCTAATAAAAGAAGAATCTCAAAACAATAATAATATAGTACAGTAATTGTTACAGCTGTGTATAATGGTACTTAAAATGGGATTCATTTAGTTGGATACGCGAAGGATTACTGTAGTCTTTATTACATTCATAGGTTTTAATAATTTTTTTTTATTAGTGTAATGAGTGTATTAATAAAGATTTTTAAGCGCATGCACGTTTATTTGTTTTGATTACTGTATGACTGGGGGACACTTTGAATGTCAGGTTGTTGTGTGGGAGTTTATACCATCTGTCGCTTAATGCAGGTGAATAACATTAACACAAACACACCCGTTCTAAGTGGGGGCGACTGTACGTCATGAAAAACTATAATATACAGCATTAAAATAAAGTAGAATAAATAACTAGAAAAAGTAACTGATTTATTTGTTTTAATTGTATTTATTAAATTAGTGCCTAGTAAGCCTGTAAATTACTAGTAATTAAAAACACTGGTACCAGCTGTTATAAATTACCATTAGATTCCACAGCCTTATCCTGACACACAAGAGACCATCTTCAGTGCAGTGACTTAATAAGCTGCTTTACAATAAAAATTAGCATTTAATTTTAATACAGTCCTTCACAAAATAACTAGTGCACCCATATGCTTTTAGAACTAAATTAAACATATCTACAGTATACAATATGATCTTATTGATGTGAGCATTTGTGGCATAAACAAGACACGTCATGGTTTTTCATAGCATATCATCTATATGCATTATTAATTTGTGTCATGGTTCAAAAACAAAAACTGTATATGGCCTTACTGTAACAATAGAGCAGGGGTGGCCAAACTTCCTGACCCTACGAGCCACATACCAGCATTTTCATATAGCCGAGAGCCGCAAGACAAAGACACAAACAGTACTAGTATTTTAAACACCCTTGAACTGCCCAGGAGCTGCTTGAGGCTCACAAGCCATGGTTTGGCCACCTCTGCAAAAAAGCATGTTTGAAAACAAATTCTGATTCAGTACCAGCATATTAAAGTAATGGCCAAAGAATATTTATACAACTACAAAAAGCTCACAGTATACTGTAATATCAAACAATGTTGTCTATATTCAGTCATTTGTATCAAACGTACTAGCTGATATTAGCTGTATTATTTATATTTACTGTACCTTCATTTTGCCACTATACTTGGGGTCAGAAATTGTTTCAAATGCAGCATGTTTGCTCTGTTGTACAAAGTCTGGAAATTTGTTGAACACTTGCATGCAGACCTGGTTCACATAAACCTCCTAAAAAACAAACCAAAAAAAAAGCCTGGTTTCTATAAAGTTCTAAAAGAACAATGCAAATATTTGTCCCTTTTTAATTTCTGTAGTTGATCACATATTCATATATATTTATATAAACTGCCTGGACATCCGATCAGGTTCAAGATAAACATGCAATTTAAGAAATAGAAGTGGTCATCTGAGATTATCCAACTTTACCCACTTGCCAGGACGACTGTATTTACAGAAACAGGCAGTAAAATTCGACATTGTTATTTATAGTAAAATATTTTAAAACAGTTCCAAATGTATTATTTCTAATTTCCCATTGAGTTAAATAAGTAGCTTTAACTTATGTTTTTACGAGTAGGTCTGAGAGCCGTTCCTCAAATACTGAGTTTTAATGATATTTTTGTTAACCTGAGAAAGGTGCTTTGTGGTTGTCAGCTCAGAACCCAAGTTGCTGGAAGTTAAGTACAGGTAGTGTCACTGGATGAATTCCAGTTCTGTATAATTGCACAAATATTATAAACACTTCTACTGGTAGCCATGGAAACAGTTTTCAACGTCCTATACCAGAACAGGAAACTAGACAGATGTTAACTTCAGGTGTCTGAGCTGACAATTTCAAAACAGCCAAGAGCTGCTTAGGCTATTCAAAAATATAAATACAACTCAACAGCTGTAAAATGGACCTATGCAAACATCAAAATATGGTAAGAAGTTAGTAAAAATAACATTTTAAAAAAGTACATAAATAGTAGTGAGCAACTCAGAGGGTCAATTTAAGGACACACAATTGTTCTGTTAACAGCATTATCTTTTTTTTTTTTTTTGAAGAAAAATAATTGCTTTAACCCCTTGGCAGAAATGAAAGCTTTGAACATGTCACCATGAGGTAAGGTAAATCGTTACACCTGTTCAACCACACACACATCTTGTAATGGTCAGTATCATTACCTGCGCCTTGCTTGTGTTTCCCTTTGACTGCAGCAGGGCTGCATGGTTAGCCACCTTTCTCAGAATCATTAGATAGCTGAAATACAAAGCTCGCATAGGAACTCCATCTTTGTTTTTCTATGAAAAATAAAAGAGAAACATATTCAAGACAAAATGAAGCCTTTACAGGGCTGGAGTTAAGGCTTGATTTGCCCCAGTGTATAGGTAACAAGCTCAGGTGTGTCTTATTAAACTCACAGTAAAACCAGGAACAGATCAAACTGCTATTCAATTGAACTCTTATTTCCATGCCTGCTTTACCTTGAATATATCAGGAGAGGAGACAGAGGTGCTTAAGTTCCAATAATGGATTTCAACTTTAAACTATGCAGTCTGATCTGCAGACTGTATCGTGAAGTGTATGTATAGTTGTATTAGCAAACAGAGCCCTTTGCTAAAGAACATGTCTTTATAAAATACATAACAAATAGGTGGCAAACTCTTCCTGTGCTCTTGTCCTATTGTACTGTGTTTTGAGAAATGTACATTGGCTTATGGGATAAAGCTATATAGTTGCACACCGGTGTTACTATACATAAAAAAAGAAAGAAGAAATGTGCCGAACCTTATAGCAACAGCTTTTCCTCTGAAGTCCACTATTACAACTGCATGGCTCACAGCTGTGTAGCAACAGGTTGACATCCTCCGACTCCAAAACAGCCCTGTAGACGGCTTGCTGGAACTCTGTCAATGAGCAGTACACTACCTGAGGAACAAAGAAGCAATATTGAGTGGCATGCACTTTCGGGTACATTACGTGTTTTTGGATGACAAGTAGTTTAAAAAAAAAAAAAAAGAATTAACTCACTTGGAAAACAAAACAAAAAACAAGCTCCTGCTTCTGTACAATACAACCAACCCTGTAATACAATCAGCTGAAATTAAATGGATTCATATTATAATACCTCTGCAGTACTTGAAATCCAGTATTCAGATCAACATCACCCGAATGTGCCATTATGCTACACTTTTGAAATAGGTGATTTTTTTTGTTAACAAAAATAAAGCATCTGTAGCATAAGGGGTATGTTTGATCAAATGGTTTGTAAACATGAAGTAAAATGGAAAAGGGATTGCATCATTGATGTATCCAGAGGTTAAAAACAATGAGACACTGACTGAAACAGTCATTGGACACCATCTGTAATGGAACTTTATTGAGAGAATCTTAGAATTCAACTGTGTACCAGCTAGAGATGGGCATGTGTAAACTTTTATTCGAGTATTCGATTAGAAAATGACTAATCGTGTACTCTATCTTGTATTGCAACAAATATAAATGGTTTGAACAGACCATTAACCATGCTGAGACTGCTGCTGAAGACGTATAGTGTATTACTATAAATAAATCATGATCTCTGTCCATGGCTGTAAATTACTGAAGCGCCTGACAGATACAAAAAGTCAGGCGTTCTTAAAAGTGCAGGGTGACACCAACACTGCAATGAACGAGACTACAACCAATAAACTTTTCAAAAATGTCAAAGTCATTTGAAAACATTTAATTAAAAAAAAAAGTTTTGTTTGGAGACATTTTACCAAGAGAAAGATTCACAATTTGCAATAACAGATTGAGCTATATAAACAGCACAGAGACAATAATAAGCCCCTATAATACAAGCATGTATCCACCAACCTGTAGAGAGAGGCCCAGTTGCAGGCCTCTGGCTCTGTTAACTGTGAGACTGAGAGTATTTCTTGCAGAAGCACCGCTAAATCACAGTGAACCATTACAGCTTGATCCACCAAATGCACTCCTCCAAGGAGCCAATAACAAACCCAATGACATGATCACTAAAGATACATTGATTACCAGCACTGCTGGAGGTTTAAAATGGATACATAAATAAAAATAATGTTTAGCAGTTTTAACTTGTAGTGAAACACATTCAAATATTGAACTTCCACTCTGTACTAGTACAGTACATTATTTATAAGGCTTCATGTAGCAGACCTTATGCCAGGACCGGGAGGTATGTACCGTATTTAATAAGATGTGTTACTTAATGTGAACATTTATTTATATTTTATATTGTCACTTCTAAATCTTTTGTAGTCATTTTTGTATTACTTTAGTATAAATACATGTTAATTTGGATTCATATGTTGTTTTTTTCTGACTATGTGAATGAAAAGTCACACATTTGCCCGTTTTCCCATTGGAAATAGTGATATATTGAAATATCACTGTCCTGGTCACAAAAGCAAAGTTTGTGGGGAATAATTTTCTATACTTTTGAGGCACAAGCAATTAGGAAATAACACTTACTACCCAGGAACAAAAATTGTGTTACATAGTGATATCTACTTACTGAAGCAATGTCAAATAGTAGAGATTATTTCTTTAGGTATTACTTCAATTTTGGTATTACGTAAGCATTATTTTTAGTTAGTGGTACGTTGCTGTGGAGTATAATAGTGTAATCGTTTAGTAAATTACGTGGATACGACTATTAAAATATACAGAAATGCCCATCCCTAGTACAATTATAAAAACCCACTGTCACAGCATGTAGTCTGTTCATTGACATGGCCAGGCCATAAAGCAATGCTGCAGTGAAAAGGGTTCATTTTTACTGGACAGCTTTGGTAATGGAACTTGACCTCAATATTGCGGCCATCTTAGGTCAAGGGTAAAAGAGAAGGGGGGAGCGGTTAGATGTTGCATAGTTTTCACAACACTGAAACAATGAAGTTGTCAGCTTCAATGGCTTAAGATATTAGCAGCAGTAGGTGCTGCGGTGCTAGTTTGACAAACTCATACAAGTGCCGCTTATAGGGATGCTTAATTAAGCAGAAGCCAATGAACACAAATACAGTAAAGAGGCAACTCATTTGCTGGATACCAGTGCAAACCATTGAGGGTTCCTTTTCTAGCAAAAGGTGATTTTGTGGGAGCCATAACCCTGAAATTCCTTGCTATTTTAATTACTTCAATTTTGGATCAACATTCACAATCTCCAAGGAACACTGCTTTAAATAAATGTCTTTAAGTACTTACCCTGTCATCTTTCTTTGGCAACTGGCAACTAATAAGAGACTTGGTTCTCCTCAGGAACCAACAAGACAGTTTTCTTGCCAGCCTCCTGATAGCCTTTCTTCCCATTGCCAGGTTTCTTTTAGTCACACCGTGCTTCTGCCCATGCTCAATCGGAACAGAAAACTTTTCTTTAAAGAGATTTAGGCTGCCCAAGCATCCTGGTATAGCCCTTGAAAACATAAAATTGCTTTATTTCAGACAGGAAACAATTACAAAAAAATTATGGTATATAATGTGTATTTTATGAACATACAGTATCTATGTCAAACAGAAACAGGCAATTTCTTAAAGTTCAAACTAAGTTTTAAAGTGGACTTGAAAGGTGTACTAAGATGCTTTATGCTAAAGTATGCAATTTATACAGTAACCTTTGTCAATAAGCATGTGTTTGCTTTCCTCAAGGCAGAACATGTGTCAGACACTTACCAGTCCATTACGCACCACAGTTCTTCCGTATTATTCTGAAGAATGGTTCCAGTCAATCCAACTCGAACGTTGCACTTTAGAGCTTTCATAGCCTGTGTTATCTGAGAATTTGGGTTTTTTATCTTATGAGCTTCATCAACAATGACAGCAGACCACTTGATGCTGCAGAAATAAAAGGAATTCAGTCAGTAACATTGGATTTACAAGCTAATTTAACTTGAAGCAACACTAGGGTTACAAGAAACTTACATCATTTCATCCTAGCCATAATATTTCATAAAAACCAAGGACAATACTGTAATAGGAATTTATTATTATAGTTACAAAAATAAAACAAAAATAAAGCTTCACCTAACAAAATAAATATCTCAACATGTCAGACATTTGTATTACTAATGGCTGTTTTCCATGTTTTTAATGTCAATTATCGTTACCTCTGAAGATTTCATTTTTGTAGCCCATAGTGAGTTGATACTCTTAGAAGCCTGTCGGTCTGTATAACTTACAATTGTGAAAAAGTCTACCTAGTCCTACATACAGTAGCAGCCCACCACAACAACATTACAGCACATTTCAGTCAAAATAACAAAATGCAAGAACATAAACGTACTACAGCAAGTTTTTATTGTGTAGTTTTGTATTTTATAACATTAAAGAACAACTCTTTACCAGTGAACTAAAAACATCCCAGTGCTTATATGTCCTCTGGATATAAAGCAGGTGCCACTATTTAATGTAAATATGTCCCTTTCTTCTTGTTACTTTGATTAACCAAACCAAAGACAAACTTGAATGCATAAATACTCTTTAGTATTCAACAGGATACACTTGAAAGCTGCTAGATTAAAAATAACTTCTAGTGTTGTCATAATAATTCACATGCATGTGTTTATAAAGGCAAATAACATGTAAAGAACTCTGAAATTTACAGAGTTAACAGAATGGTTCCAATGTTGTAGTTAGTTAATATTTAATAAATGTACAACCTGTTAAAATCACTGAGGCAAAGGCGTAGAGTCTCGTAGGTCGTCAGGGCAAACTCACACTTTCCTCTTTTCAAGCGGGCAAATTCAGCTTCTTTCTTAGTGCCATGCAATATGGTACCTCTGAAATAACCCCAGGTGTCCAACTCATCTTTCCAGTTATATAGGACAGACAGGGGCGCAACAATTAGAAATATCTGGAACAGATACACCGAAAAAAAAGCAGGAAATCAGAGAAAAGATTCTCAGATGTCATCAGACTGTATAATGTGTTTTACAGATGAGATGTATGGGCTAAAACAGCTTTCAACAAAACAAACAAAAAAAATGTCTGATAGATTAAGAAATGTAAGATACATGTATAAATATGTACATAAAACAGTTTCAAAGCATATTATGTACACATTAAAACGTTCTGATATCTTAAACAAACAAAAAAAAATACACAAAGGCTTCCATGGTTCTAAATCATAAGTCTTACCTTTTTGGCTTCAATTGGTCTAGATTCTTTTTTCTTGCATAAGAATTCTGGCATGTTGTTTTCAATGTCCTCTCGAGTCCCTTTTTTATGCAGTACAGCTGCCAGAAAGGAAATAACCTGAAACCACAATGCAGGAAAGTCTGTTATACTGAAAAAAACATTGGCTTTAAAGGTAAATTTGTTTTAAGGTGCAGAACCTATGAAAAAAAAAGGTTTATCTGTAACCATGCAGGCTACATACTACATTTGTGATTATCAAATTAATGTGCGATTTTCTCTAATGAGTTTGTTGCATACGATCATATTTATTGTGCTGTCTGACATAACTATTTTACAGAAAAAAAAACATCTTTAAAAAATGTGGGGTTTCAAAATAAATACTAAACATACTGTTTTACCCTCACTAGAATAAATACTTATTTTACAGAGTAAAAATGCATAGCGGTGAACCTGAAATTAATACATATTGTCATTGTGAATGGACTCTATGTAGTGGGCGTAGCTCAGTGCATATATTCTTACATGGGAGACTGGGTTCCACACCTGGGAATCGCTTTCAACAGGATGCGAACCCATTTCTGGTGTTCTCAGCCCAACTGTTCTTGGACATAAGTCCACATCACAAAACAAACAAAGACACATGCAGCGTTGTGGTAGGCCTCAACGACGCACACCTTGTGCTTCCAGATTGCTTAATGACACAGCACTGACACTGCTCTCCCATTGTTTTCAATGGATGGCAACCGTTCTTTTATTATTCAGTAATGGAACTGGAAATAAAGCCTGGCTGAAATAATTACACTGATTAAAGGCTTCACTGGGGCCCTCGAGTTCTACTCCCAAAAAGTTAAGTCTTTGAATGAACTACAATGATTATTTCAGACAAACAGGTAATAACTTAAAAAAAAAGCTGTAGTATAATGGTAAACATGTCGTTGCTGTGGTGTGTTCCACAAGAAATCACTTGTTCAAATAATGCTTTATTGACAGTTCCATTATTACCTACACACATGCCACAGCAATGCCATCATCCCTTAATCGAATCACGACCAGCATATATGCATTGTACAGGGGCTGTAATACACCATTATACTCTTATGGGTTACGCATGCCTTACCTGTACTGTTTTTCCAAGTCCCATATCATCTCCAAGAATGCAGCCTCTGCCTTTAACATAGTGACTGTAAATAAACTTCACTCCTTCCCGCTGATAGTCTCGTAAGTATCTATTGATTGTGTATGGAATACATTCACCATGTTCAGATAACATACATGGCACTGCAGGGCCCGGCGGTTTCCTGTCATGGAAAAATGGTTTCTCCAGATCTTCATCGTCAAACATGAAGCTTCTCTTGTGTGACTGAGGGCACTTGATCTTCTGAAGCTTTTTAACCGACACAGCCTCTTCATCAAACCCAACAAACTTCACAACAGCCACAGCTTTACCGTGTTCTTCTAAGACTAGCGTTTTTATTCTCGCTTCATAGAGCTTCCCATCGCCCGAGTATAGCGCAAGGCATCTATCCCCTTCGCACCACCTCTCCTCTAGAAAGAAAAATAAGTTAGCATGAAACAACTGGAAAGAGTACAGTAACAGGTACTACGACTGTATTTACTGTAGAATCGGTCAGTTCCCTTTCAATTCGAAAATAACCATCAAGGTATGGGATATTGCCGTCAGGAAGTAGGATTGGCTGAGCTTTATAGCAAAGCTGCCGATAGGCCTCTGCGCGAGCTGACGTGTAAGCCCGCTCCCCTGGAAGCTTACAATACGCAGCACGCGGAGACTCTCTTCCTCTTTTGCCTTCAGCCTTTGTAGGACTCTGAGCACGTAAGTTCTCTCTGTGAGATTTACTTTCACTGATTGTACTCGACAGCCTTGAGCTTGAGAAGCTGGCTACCGCCCCTTCTCTGAGTTTATTTCAGTGTTTGCTCCTTGAGCGTTATATAAATATATATTAATTATATATATTTTCTCTTTCTTTTCACGCTTTGCTCGGCATCGCGTTCTTTCTGCGTTGGCCCTCCGTCTTCTTTATTCTTTCATATTATTGATATATATATATATTTTTGTTATATATATTTTGTTGGGTTTTTGCATGTCTATTCTCCCTAACAGGTTTTGAATAGAGTTTAGAGGACATGTTGTGCGCCTGTAAGGCCACGCAATTTGCAGCCTCGGACTCGCTTCTCGCCAGACCTGGAGTTTAGCCTGCTAAGTGCAGCCACTCTTAAACTACCACCCGCGGATTGTGTCCATCTCACCGCGTGGTCGCTGTCTTTGGTAGCTACGCTACTACTATCTGCACTCTGTGCGGCTGCAGTTTCTTAAAAAAAAAAAATAAAAAAAAACAACAATAACTTTTTTCCCCATACAAATACATAAGGAAGACTACCACCAACGACAACTTTCATTGCCCCTTACTAACAGGTAAGTATAGCACAGCTCCATTGTCTTTTAAGACCAAGACACTGTACTAGCACTTAGCGTCTCCACTCTGCGGGTCAGCTGACACTTCGGCGTCTAGTGCATAGCGTCTTTACGCTTAGTACACACGCTTCGGCATTTCTAGTGTCTGCGCCTCGGCTCTTCGGAGCAGCGCCTCGGCACTTGGGGCTTGGTGCACACACCTCGACGCTTCCGCGCTCGATGCTCGGTGCATTAACACCTCGACGCTCGGTGCCTCAACACTCTGCGCACGCAGTACACGCACCTCGACGCTCGATGCTTCAGCGATCGACGCTCGGTGCATTAACACCTCGACGCTCGGTAGACACACCTCGACGCTCGATGCTTCGGCGTTCGACGCTCGGTGCATCAACGTCTCGCCGCTTGGTACACGCACCTCGCCGTTTGGCGCATTGATCAAGACACCACAACCCATCCCGTCATTAGGATGTCGGGGTTTCATCACTGCGTCACCTGCCAGGCTAAATTGCCGGCGAGCGACCCACATGAGGACTGTGTGGCATGCCTGGGACCAGAGCACGCCGCGTCTGCCTTGGCAGGCAGATCGTTTTGTTTGCTGTATGCTAATTTTCAACAGCGCACTCTTTGCCAGAGGGCGAGGAAAGCAGTGGGGAGCCACTCCCCTTCCTCTGGGTCGTCCTGCACGGTGTCTGCTCCTCCGTCGTCTACACCGCCTGTAAAATTACAGCTATCGAGGAGCCCCTCCCAGCTTACAGCTGGCCAGAGATCCCCTGAGCATAGACGTGCTCGGGAACATTCCTGTAGCCCGCCTATCCGACACAGAGGCCCCTCCCCTCGCAGGGAACGCCCTCGCCGGTCACAGTCTTGTGACCAGGAAGCTCCCAGGATGCTCCCAGCCTTCCCGGACTTTATTAAGGAGGTGCAATCCACCTGGGGGACCCCAGCCTCTTCACCTGCAACTTCGCGGAAAGCTTCCACGTTTGCCATGCAGGGAGCGAGCGAGGCGGGACTGACGTCTTTTCAACCAGTCGATGTCACCTTCGCGGCCCTGGTCAAGACACCGACGTCCTCGGGCCTAACTAACGACCCTGCATGTCTTAATAGACGGTGAAGGATCACGGAGGTTCATTTAAAAAAGGGCTATGCAGCGGCTACAGAGGCAGTCAGACTTTCCAATGTGGCCAGCCTCCTGTTAGTCTACCAGGCGTCGCTGGTGAAAGACCTCCCTGAGCACCTTTTGGCATCTCTAAGGGTGGAATTGGTGTTGATCGCTCAGTTCCTTGTTAAGATAGCTCAGCTAAATGCTCGGGCCCAGGGCAGGAGCATTGCGTCCCTAGTGGTCGCCAGAAGGCAGCTCTGGCTCTCGCAGGCGAGAGTACAAGAGCCTAACAAGACCCCGTTGCTAGACGCCCTCATCACACCGGGGCACACGTTTGGCCCAGCGGTGGAGGAGATGCTGCAGCGCTCTGCTAAAGCCCGGGAGGCATCTCAGCAGATGGCGAAGATGTGGCCGCATAAGCCCTTCCAGCCTAAGCGGCCAACAGGAGCATCAGTGGCAAAAAACACCACCACGGCACCTACCGCGGCCGCGGGGTGCTAAGACACCTCCGTCAACTGCAGCAGCGCACGGTCAGCCCCCTTTTTCTGGACCGCGGCACGTAGAATGGCACCCTAGAAGAGGTGGCAGGTCATGTCCTCATGGTGCTGGCCAGGCCCCTCGTGAGCGAGCGCAGCCAAAGCAGCCCTGAGACACACAGGCAGCTATTAGCCCACCCCTATACCGTTCCGCAGCTCCAGTTCTGGCAACACTGCACCAACGACATCTGGGTGCACAAGACCATTTCCACCGGGTACACCCTTCAGTTCCGGTTAAAGCCTCCCCCCTTCAGGGGGGTGGTCGTAACTGCAGTGAAGGATTCGGTCCAGTCCTCAGCTCTGAATGTGGAGATACAGGCACTGCTCAGGAAGCTTGCCATTCAACAAGTAGACCCTGCTCTGATCGAACAGAGGGTTCTATTCCAAATACTTCCTAGTGCCCAAAAAGGACGGCGGGTTCCGCCCTATTTTAGACCTGCGAGTACTGAACAGATACCTACAGTGGTTATCGTTCAGGATGCTTACGCACAGGCACATCATCCAGTCAGTCCGACATGGCGACTGGTTTACCACCGTGTACCTGACAGATGCGTACTTTTACGTTCCCATCTGTCCGAGTCACAGGAAGTATCTGCGTTTTGCATTCCAGAGCGTGGTGTACGAGTTTTGTGTCCTCCCATTCGGTCTGTCACTAGCTCCTCGAACCATTTCGAAGTGTATGAATGCTATTCTAGCTTCTTTGCAGGCTCAAGGTGATCGACTGCTGAACTATCTAAACGACTGGCTCGTCTGCGCACAGTCGAAGGAGCAGCTGGCACAGCACACAGTGATGGTTATGGACCATCTGCAGCGGCTGGGTCTGAAGGTCAACTCAGAGAAGAGCCGCCTCGTGCAAGCCAACAGACCGAAATTTGTGACAAGCACGTGTTGGTGCAGTCGGACAACACCACGGCTGTGGCGTATATCAACCGCCAGGGCGGCCTAAGGTCCCCCCACCTTCACCGAATGGTAGCACGGCTGCTGCTATGGGCACAGCCGCGTTTGACCTCTCTGCACGCGGTTCACCTACCAGGCAGAGCCAATTACGCAGCGGACCTCCTATCCAGAGGAGGCCCTCTTGCAGGAGAATGGAGTCTCCACCCTCAGGTGATAGAACGCATCTGGGAATGGTTCGGCAGTGCACAAGTAGATCTTTCCACTTCGGGAGAGACCACGCACTGCCCTCTGTGGTTCTCGGTGAGGCACCCTGACAGCCCCCTAGGAGTCGACACACTGGCTCACGAATGGCCGCCAGTCCTCTTATATGCGTTTCCACCGATTCCGATGCTCCCCGCCCGCTTAGAGAAGGTCAGGGTAGAGCAAGCTACAGTGATTCTGATCGCTCCTCGGTGGCCTCGGAGAATATGGTTCCCGAGCATGGTGCAGTTACGGCACGGTCAACCGCGGGAGCTTCCCCTGCGAGCAGACCTATTGTCCCAGGCCGAAGGGCGGCTTTGGCACCCAAACCCCAAGCTCATGCAGCTATGGGCTTGGCCCCTGAACGGGAGAGCCTGTCAGCCTTAGGGCTTTCGACAGCGGTGATCTCGACCATTCAGAGCGCTAGAGCGCCCCCTACCAGGTTGCAGTACACGTACAAGTGGCAGTTGTTCCAAGATTGGTGTCTGGCGGGGGGCCATGACCCAATATCTTGTCCTATGGCAATAATATTACAGTTTCTACAGAAATTGTTAGATGAAGGGAAATCTCCCCCTGTACTTAAAGTGTATTTAGCCGCCATATCAGCTTGCCATGTACGCATTGACGGATTATCACCAGGCTGCCATTTTCTGGCATCTCAGTTCCTTAAAGGCGCAAGACGCTTGCGACCTCCAAGGATGACCAACTTACCATCATGGAGCCTTGACATGGTGCTAGAAGCCCTTACCAAGGCACCGTTCGAGCCTCTCCACACAGTGGATATGAAGCTCATGTCTATGAAAACCGTGTTTTTGCTGTCGGTAGTGTCAGCAAAACGCGTCAGCAGGAGACGGTTCTAAGGTCTCCATGCGCCCAAATCCAGCCTTTTTGCCAAAGGTTACAGCTCCGTTCCACATGAACCAGCCGGTCGAGTTGATGGCGTTCCATCCTCCTCCCTTTTCCTCTCCAGAGGAACAACGGTTACACATGCTCTGCCCTGTGCAATTGAGGTGTTATATCGACCGTACAACGACCGTGAGGCAAACAGAACAACTGTTCATATGCCATGGTTCTAAGACCTTGGGTCAGCCGTTGTCAAAACAACGCCTTTCTCACTGGATAGTGGATGCTATTAAGTTAGCCTATGAGTCTGCAGGCCTTCCACCGCCAGGGCAGTTGAAGGCGCATTCCACTAGGGGTATGGCAATGTCCTGGGCTACACCGCATACCTTTATGAGGTTTTACAGATTAAACGTGCTGGATTCCTCTGCTCCATTATTTGCAGCATCTATACTACACTCTATGGCACCTCAGGATGCCAATGTAGTGTTTAATACCCCACCTTAGGACAGGTGTCATTGCGAGCATAGACGCTGAGGCGCAGCTCCGCATATGCCTAGATGTATTGCCTACGCAGTTGCGTTATGACGTAAGTCTGTCCTACTGCCGAGAATCTTCCCTCGCGACGGCTTGGGTACACTGTTCCCATACCTTGATGGTTATTTTCGAATTGAAAGGGAACGATAGGTTGCGGATGCAACCCCGGTTCCCTGAAAGAGAAAATAACCATCAAGCCGCAAGGTCGCTCCGGAAGCCTTCACAGCCTGAAGAGCAAAAGATGAAGAGTCTCCGCACGCTGCGTATTGTAAGCTCCCAGGGGGGCAGGCTTACACGTCAGCTCGCGCAGAAGACTATCGGCAGCTTTGCTCTAAAGCTCAGCCAATCCTGATGGCAATATCCCATACCTTTATGGTTATTTTCTCTTTCTGGTAACCGGGGTTGCATTCGCAACCTATTGTTACTTTCTTTAAAACATTACAACAATTCTCTAGGCTAGAAACTTTGAATTTTCCCATGAAATATCAGTTTCCAAAGATTATGTTTAAATGTGGTAGAAATGTAAAAACAAAACAAACAAAAAAAAAAAGGTACCTCTTGTTAAACTTTCCACAGCTCTTTTGTAATCCCAATACTATGATGTTTGTTTTGGGATTCTAAAAATACAAGTCCAACACTGGTCCCGGAACAATGGAGGAGTTATTAAGATTTGTTTCCCACGACAAAGCTATGTATACTACAGCAACTGCACAACAGCTGTGAGAATGCAAAGAGCAGCCCTCAAATACAGTGATAAAACAGTAGCTTTTTAAAAATTCATAAGGGAGTTTAGTGTTAACTAAATTAGAAACACGTCACCAAAGATGAGCAACGACATTTACCTGTTCCGCTATCAGAATCGGATTGAGATTCTGACTCCATCTGGGTCCACTGATATATTTTCAGAGGTGGACACACACTAAACGACAGGTAATTATAGTGTGTTCAATAAAAACAGTCATGTAACAGACTGGAAATCGTGTTATTTATAGAAATTAAACATCACAAATATACATTTACGTGGTGTGTCCTACTCTTGAACATCACTGAAACCTGTTTCTTGCAGAACATTGTACTGTATGTCATCACTTTTGTAAATAAAATTCCAAACATTTAACACATTACATTGAGTACAATTATTTATTTACCTTCATTGCAGAGTAGGAAAAGTCCTGCTTTCTACTGATGGCAAGTCATCCCACTGCAGCAAGTAAACACGTCGCTGTTATCGTTACTTTCGACAAAATATGTTTCAAGACATATTGGTTATACGTTCAAACCATTTGTTGTCAATATAAAATATACACATATATAATTTTGAAATTAAATTACAAGAATGTTCTCAATAGTGTAATAAATATTGCACAAACAAAACCAAAAAAAAAAAAAAAAAAAAAAAAGACGGAAAGTGCTGATGTGAAATATCACTCACCTGTGATTGTTTTCCCTTGTAAACAGTGAGTTTTACTGCGTTTTCTTGTGCATATTTAGATTTTTTTGTGTGTGTGTATCTTTAATGTTTTATGTTAATTAGAGAAGATCACCGTTCTATAATCGAGAGATGCACCTACTTTGGTAAATTTAAAAATTAGATTAACGTGATCTTTTGTTGTTTTATTTTCTGTTTTATTATTTTATTTTACAGTTTTTATTATACTTAATGTTTTATTGTACTTAAATGTGTGTCTTCTTAAGCGCCTTGAGATGGCTTGCAATGAAAGGCGCTCTATACATCTATTGATTTGATTTGATTTATGATGAACCGCTAAAACCGTCTGTATACCCCATTGCACAGTATTCTTATATATATATATATATATATATATATATATATATATATATATATATACACACACACACACACACACACACACACACACACATTTATGATTATTATATATATATATATATATATATATATATATATATATATATATATATAAAATAAAATGTATTGTAAATCATAAATGTAAAGTTTCGTCTTAAATGTAACTTTTTTTTAATGTGGTCACTGATAATGTTTTCGTGACCTACATTTCTATCTATATGCATTCATTCTGAATAGCAGTGACAGTAGTCTAAATTTGGAAAATATAAGTTTATACATTTTTTGAAAATCAAACTGTATTTTATCCATTCTAACTTTAACCGGGGTCATGCATTTCAAATGATGTAGCGATGTTACAAAGGAAAGTGGTGGTTTTGCAGTTAAACCACTTAAGCGAGTATGACCAACATCACATGACGTGTTGTACCAGCGAGTATTAACAACTTGTAATCCTTAGTGTTGTATTTTAAAATATGTCTGCATTAATGTGAAAATAACAAACAAACAATTTCAGCACAAGAAAGGGCTGTGATACTGTTGGTAGTAAGAGGTAATCAAATGAAGTTAAAGCCACTGTTATTACTTGCCTAATCATGCAGGTTGATAATACAGCTAGGGTGAGACACAAATCATTAGAGCTGTATGTGCTGCCACAGACACAACGATTTTAAAAGATAATACATACTTGTCAATGAAATTGAATAGTTGCTTGCAAGCCCCAGGCGGGTCTTTAGTGTCTGCAATTGATGATATCATTGTTCAAGGATTTTTAATTTTTTTTTAAATAAACACTCATTATTTGGTTGTATATCTTGAATTCATTTAGAGAGAATCAGCGTGTTTTACGCATCTTTTGCCATTCTAACCAGGCACCATTTAGGCCATGGCAGAGTGATCAGCAACATTTCAACTCCAAACAGTTTGTCTTTTAGATAAATACTGAGGTCAGAAATAGAAAGAATTAATCTCCCTCGTCCCTTTGAAAATGTATTGCGTGTCTGATCTTCCCACACACATACAGAAGATGAATTGATTAACACAAAAGGTCAATGCAGATACTAAGACGGGACAGTTTAACAGCACGATAGCCTTTTTGGTGAGACATATGCAAGAGCAACATGGTATGTTGTGAAAGATCAGAGTTCACAATACATTTTCATCATCTTAACTCTAGTATTCTTCGTGTTTAGCACTCTGGTGGCCCCTCCGGTAGAGCTATCAGATTCATGCTCAGTATCTTGCCCCTTAGTGGATGTAAGAAGTAGCACATGTGGCATTTCTTACTGGTGTATTTCCTACCTCTACTCGAGTACTGAAGTAGAACAGGTTAATGGTTGAAGCAGGTTTACCAAATGTACTTGGAGCGATTAGATGTGATTCTGAAATATTTATTGAGGCCATGGGTGTGCTTTAAACTTCAGCAATGTTAAATTTAATACCAAAATATAGCCAGGTTTGTGTCAGCTTACTAACAGGGTTTGACATTTAGCTTTTGTTTGCCCTAATCAGACCTTGTGGTTTGCATTGGAAACACTTTGTCTCTTTAAACCTGCTTGAAACAAACAGTCATGCTCCTTTTGTAACACTACAGTACTTCCAGCTTTATGATACTGTACAGCTCTCTGTTATAGCTCTGGGAGTACAATAGAAATTAATAGGAGTGGTATTGTTTTTACAGACACTGTCAAAAAAAAAAAAAAAAGCTTTGTTTAAGTCATATTCATACTGTCTGTGTGGTTCTGTTATTTAACAGTTTTCAAAAAATAGAACACGTTTATATTCTTCTTTGTTTTATACTGAAGTTGTAAATTTGTTCCCAATGATGTACGCGTCAAGTCCCTTGCTGTCCCTACTGATGTGAAATTGAAAATCATGGCGCACTTACTGACTTGTTTAGTAAAATATGGTATGTGTTTATACACTCCAGTTGTGTGACGCATTGCTGACTATGGATGCATGGGTGTTTGTATTTAAGTGACACACTGTAAATGACTTTGTATGTGCATCCTCTGTTTTCCTTATTAATCATACTCAAACACTTTGAAAGAAAGAAATACCAGTAATTTATTTAGTTTACTCATATTTCATTGTAGATAAGCTGTTCAGTTTCTTCAACATGAGGAAATTGCAGTAAAACAAAAATGTATCTGTGTACAGTATATGGCCTTGAAATTCTCACTTTTTATGTTGTCATTAAAAATGCCAAACCCTACTATTTTGTAATGTCTGCCAGTTGAGTCATTGAGAAGGACTTAATTAATAACAGTGATGGTTTTTCATAGCAACACTAGTGTAGCCCCCTTTTCCATTTCAAATTAAATACTCTGTGCAGATGTCTCACCCAGCTGTACTGAATGAAGGTCTCTTGCTGTGCAGTAGCCTATACCAAACAAATGTAGGAGCACTGTGGTCCCAGCTGCAAGCTTCCAGTGGACAACTGGGGGTTTTATTAAGACAACCTGATTGATGACAGAATAATAATAATAATAATAATAATAATAATAATAATAAATAATAATAATAAAATAAAAACAAAAACTGCTGTATACCATATTCAAGGAAGTTTGTAGTGAAGATCTGCAGCAAGGACAGTTCAATACAATGACACAAAAGGAAAGGACATACCAGCAACAAGTGCCAAGGCAAAGCCAAGTGAGGCTGGGGTCACAGGACTGAGAATAAGAGGCCCTTTTTATTGCTATAAAACTAGAGAAAGACAAGTTAGTTGTAGCTGGAAGGAAGTAATGCACTGTAGTTGTATATTGTTTAAATATGAGCATTAATTCACCTTGCACCTGTTGCTAAAACCAGTCTGTTAGATCTGCTATTATGACTAAAACAGACTTGCAACAGAGAGCTGCAGCTTTTAGATACAAAATACTTTCATTTACAGTCCTTAAAAGTTAATACGGCCCAGTTATTCCTAATATGTGAAGTGATTTAAAAAATTTAAAAAAAAAAAAACTTTTTAACAGCCGATTTATCAATATGCAAAGCAGGGTGGACTTCAGATTCACCCATAACTTTAAAAATGACTCAGTTATAAAATGAAGTAAACCAGACCAAGGTTTCAGTGATACAGCACTGTGTTCTTCAAGTTTTGCGTTGTAGATAAACAGACCAATTAAACTGTCAACTGTTCAATTCAAAAGTGCAGGTACCAGTAGAGGGATTGCTTTTTCCCTGTGGCAGTTTTATGTTTTGGATGGAACACAGTTTTAATAACATTCCTTGAAGGCTTAAGACCAGGTAAAATCCATGAGTGCATTAAGGAACAACTGCACATCAAGAATGCAAAAATAAAGCCCTATCCTCTTTAAAACAGTCTGATCAGATGTTGGTAACATGTGCCCTACTCATTATGTCTCAGCATTGAACCTTAATACCGTAGGGCTTTCAGCAGGGCTTATATTACCTTAATCCCCTGATTTGTGTTGAAATTAATAGCCAAGGAGTTTCTGACAACCATGAACAATAACAACATTATTTAAAAAAGATAAGCCTTATTTACTATAAAAAAAAAAAATAAAAAAAAAATGCAAACCACTATTTTGGAATAGGCTTTTGTCAGTGGTGCAGAGATTAGCTTTGTTTTGCTTTTGCTGCCTTGGACACAATTCAATAAAACAAACTGTTATAGATGTTGATTCGATAAGTAGTAGGTAAATTGTCTTTCACCAAAAACTTTCATCTTTCAATCCGACTTAGACAAAGTTTGAGTTGAGTGTATGGCTTCTCCTTTATGAATACATCTGTTGCAGCTGCTCGTTTCAGCCCACTGTTTCAGAAAAAAAGAACAGAAGGCTATCCTTTTATGTAGCTCTGTACCATATCGAGGTTTTGTTTGGTGTGGTAAGAACATTAAAACAAAATGTATGCATGTCTGCTATTCTAAAAGTAATTTTCAGCAGTAACGGTTACTGCAGAAGTTTACTTAAAGGGCTTATAAGAGTGTCATGAGTTTATGCATTATCATAAGAACATAAGAAAGTTTACAAACGAGAGGAGACCATTCGGCCCATCTTGCTCGTTTGGTTGTTAGTAGCTTATTGATCCCAGAATCTCATCAAGCAGCTTCTTGAAGGATCCCAGGGTGTCAGCTTCAACAACATTACTGGGGAGTTGATTCCAGACCCTCACAATTCTCTGTGTAAAAAAGTGCCTCCTATTTTCTGTTCTGAATGCCCCTTTGTCTAATCTCCATTTGTGACCCCTGGTCCTTGTTTCTTTTTTCAGGCTGAAAAAGTCCCATGGGTCGACACTGTCAATACCTTTTAGAATTTTGAATGCTTGAATTAGGTCGCCACGTAGTCTTCTTTGTTCAAGACTGAACAGATTCAATTCTTTTAGCCTGTCTGCATATGGCATGCCTTTTAAACCTGGGATAATTCTGGTCGCTCTTCTTTGCACTCTTTCTAGAGCAGCAATATCTTTTTTATAGCGAGGTGACCAGAACTGCACACAATATTCAAGATGAGGTCTTACTAATGCATTGTACAGTTTTAACATTACTTCCCTTGATTTAATTCAACACTTTTCACAATGTATCCGAGCATCTTGTTAGCCTTTTTTATAGCTTCCCCAGATTGTCTAGATGAAGACATTTCTGAGTCAACAAAAACTCCTAGGTCTTTTTCATAGATTCCTTCTCCAATTTCAGTATCTCCCATATGATATTTATAATGTACGTTTTTATTTCCTGCGTGCAGTACCTTACACTTTTCTCTATTAAATGTCATTTGCCATGTGTCTGCCCAGTTCTGAATCTTGTCTAGATCATTTTGAATGACCTTTGCTGCTGCAACAGTGTTTGCCACTCCTCCTACTTTTGTGTCGTCTGCAAATTTAACAAGTTTGCTTACTATACCAGAATCTAAATCATTAATGTAGATTAGGAATAGCAGAGGACCTAATACTGATCCCTGTGGTACACCACTGGTTACCACACTCCATTCTGAGGTTTTTCCTCTAATCAGTACTTTCTGTTTTCTACATGTTAACCACTCCCTAATCCATGTACATGTGTTTCCTTGAATCCCAACTGCGTTCAGTTTGTGAATTAATCTTTTGTGTGGGACTTTGTCAAAAGCTTTCTGGAAATCTAAATAAACCATGTCATATGCTTTGCAATTATCCATTATCGATGTTGCATCCTCAAAAAAATCAAGCAAGTTAGTTAGACACGATCTCCCTTTCCTAAAACCATGTTGACTGTCTCCCAGGACCCTGTTACCATATAGGTAATTTTCCATTTTGGATCTTATTATAGTTTCCATAAGTTTGCATATAATAGAAGTCAGGCTTACTGGTCTGTAGTTACCTGGTTCAGTTTTGCTTCCCTTTTTGTGGATCGGTATTACGTTTGCAATTTTCCAGTCTGTCGGTACCACCCCTGTGTCAAGAGACTGCTGCATGATCTTGGTTAGCGGTTTGTAAATTACTTCTTTCATTTCCTTGAGTACTACTGGGAGGATCTCAGTACTCATATCCTGAAGCGTCCCGATGGCTGAATAAACAGTGGTCTGATTGTAGCCGTGCAGTATACCTACAGCCACGGAAGAAACTCACGTAACAATTGAATTAGACACAACTTCTGTGCTGTGGCGCAGGTTAAACAGGGCATACCAATTTTGTCACAAAATTTCCACATGCGCCACCTCCTTCAACCGCAGTAGATTACTGTAACAATGAAAGTTATCATTTATAAGAAAAGGTCATGTGCCAATTTTTAATATTGCATCTATTTAAGGAAGCAACCTGCTAAATCCCATTTCATTCTAAAGACGAAAAGAAATTGAAAGAAAAGAGAACATTTATACTAGCTGTGCTGATTTCTGCAAAACTATACTATTCTGTCTTGAAATATTGTCTTTTAAAGCAGGTATTAGTGTGAAACTGACACCAGGTCTATAGCCACATGTATTGACCTGCTGCTCCATTCAATAGATGGATAGATATATATATAGATATATAATAGATTTGTATTGCTTTTGTCATTCATACTCTGATAGTCTGCTTTTTGAGGGATGTTTGAATTTGGTTCTAGACAAACCACAGGTGTGACCTGTACCAGTGACCAGATGCTCTTGCTTGTCATTTTACACCTGATGTTCACTGACAATTTTTTTTAAACATGGTTCAGATAATTGAGATGGATTAAGTCAGCATTCGTCTGCTGGACCCCAGATCAGACAGCTAGGAATTTATAAGAATGACCCTGAAAAAAGATGTGGGTTGTAAATCAGAAATACCAATGTTAGGTGTTAAGAACAGCTCAAATAAAAGTAACAAATTGTCATGAATATGGATAGAACGTTTTGACAAATAGGGGGGGAAAAAAAACAAGAAATACCTTACTATTGATTATTGAAAGAAGTAATCTAAAGTTGCATACATTGACAAAAAGCATATCCCCAAAAAACAAGCTGCATAAATTTAGAAAACTAGCAAGAATCAATTACATTTTTTAAAGAGGACTGGTTACAACAATGGGCGAAGGACCTAAATTAAAGGGATAGCACAAGCTTTTGTTTTTACTTCAGATTCAAGTAAAATAAACATTTATAATGAACTAGAGATTTCAAAACACTATTAAAAATATATTCTTTTTTTATAAACTGAGCATAAACTTATATTATAAGTTTTGATTGGCTGCCATTAATTTGCCATACCACACTTAATATACAAAACTGAAAACCAATCCTTTATAAAAGGGGATGTATATTGTAATTCTTAAAAGAAACTAGAAAACTCATTTGACAAATGTTTGGAAAGAAAGTGAACATTATTAATTTCCATAACTTTTTAAAGAAATATGACCATCAAATCCTGATTTCAGACAGTATTGTACGGTATACAGTTAGCACTCGGATATCCATTACCCAGATACACATCAATCACGTTTTGCCTTGCATTAAGAATAAAATCAATTGCCATTATGAGCAAGACAAAAGATTTAAGTGCCTTTGAAAGGGGTATGGTAGTAGGGGCCAGGCACGCCAGTTTGAGTGTGTCAAGAACTGCAACACTGCTGGGTTTTTCACATTCAACAGTTTCCCATGTGTACCAAGGATGGTCCAGCACCCAAAGGACATCCACCCAATGGCAGGCCAGTGGTCGTAAATGGCTCATTGATGAAAAAGGCCAAAGAAGGCTGACACGAATTGTGCAGAGCAACAGACGGGCTACAGTTAGTCAACTGACAGTCCAGTACAACATTGGTGCCGAAAGACCCATAAAAGAATGCAGAACTCATCATACCTTGACACGAATGGGGTATGGCAGCCGACAACCTAACACAGTTCCACTTCTTTCAGCAAAACACAAGAAACTGTGGTTGCAGTGGGCTAAGGAACGAAAACACTGGACACTGAAGGATTGGAAAGACATTGCCTGGTCTGATGAATCCCGGTTCCTGCTGTTTCATGCTGATGGGAGGACTAGGATATGGAGAAAACCACATGAGTACATGCATCCATCATGCCACCTGTTAACATTGCAGGCTGGTGGTGGTGGTGGTGGTGTGATGGTGTGGGGAGTTTTCATGGCACAAATTGGGCCCCTTGATAAAAGTGGAGCAACATTTGAATGCCACAGGATATCTGAACATCACTGCCAATCAGATGCATCCCTTCATGGCAGCAGTGTATCCATCTGCTAATGGATTTTTTCAGCAGGATAATGCCCCATGCCACAAGCTAGGATTGTCCAGGAATCGTTCCACGAACATGACAGTGAATTCAGCTTACTGCAGTGGCCTACCCAGTCACCAGCTCTCAATCCAATTGAGCATCTGTGGGATGAGGTGGAACAAGTTATTCGGAGTAGAGATCCACTACCGGCCAACTTGAGGAAGCACTGGAGTCAACATGGGCCAGCATCCCTGTGGAACGCTTTCGACACCTTGTAGAGTCCATGCCCCGACGAATTGAGGCTGTTCTGAGGGCAAAAGGGGGTGCAACTCAATATTAGGAAGATGTTCCTAATGTTTTGTACACTCAGTGTGTGTGTGTGTCTATATATATATTTTTTCCAGAGCTGTGTGTGTATATATATACACTATATACTTTATATATATATATATATACACAGCTCTGGAAAAAATTAAGAGACCACTGCAAAATTGTCAGTTTCTCTGGTTTTACTATTTATAGGTATGTGTTTGGATAAAATGAACATTTTTGTTTTATTCTATAAACTACTGACAACAATTCAAGCAGCTCGGCTTTGTTTGATGGCTTGTGACCATCCATCTTCCTCTTGATCACATTCCAGAGGTTTTCAATGGGGTTCAGGTCTGGAGATTGGGCTGGCCATGACAGGGTCTTGATTTGGTGGTCCTCCATCCACACCTTGATTGACCTGGCTGTGTGCCATGGAGCATTGTCCTGCTGGAAAAACCAATCCTCAGAGTTGGGGAACATTGTCAGAGCAGAAGGAAGCAAGTTTTCTTCCAGGACAACCTTGTACTTGGCTTGATTCATGCGCCCTTCACAAAGACAAACCTGCCCGATTCCAGCCTTGCTGAAGCACCCCCAGATGAGTCCAGTTTTCAGCTTTGCCCAACACCTGGTCGTCTAATGGTTAGACGGAGACCTGGAGAGGCCTACAAGCCACATTGTCTTGCACCCACAGTGAAATGTGGTGGAGGATTGATGATGATCTGAGGGTGCTTCAGCAAGGCTGGTATCGGGCAGCTTTGGCATGAATCAAGCCAAGTATAAGGTTGTCCTGGAAGAAAACAACTCACCCAACATCAATGTGAAAGACTGGTGGAGAGCATGCCAAGACGCATGAAAGCTGTGCTTGAAAATCAGGGTTATTCCACCAAATATTGATTTCTGAACTCTTCCTAAGTTAAAACATTAGTATTGTGTTGTTTAAAAATGAATCTGGACTTATTTTCTTTGCATTATTTGAGGTCTGACCACAGTGCATCTTTTTTGTTATTTTGACCAGTTGTCATTTTCTGCAAATAAATGCTCTAAATGACAATATTTTTATTTGAAATTTGGGAGAAATGTTGTCAGTAGTTTATAGAATAAAACAAAAATGTTCATTTTACCCAAACATATACCTATAAATAGTAAAACCAGAGAAACTGATAATTTTGCAGTGGTCTCTTAATTTTTTCCAGAGCTGTATATATATTGTGAAAGATCCTCCGCACTCACAGGGTTCGTTGCCCCTTTAAAAACAGACCCAGGACTCAAAATGGATTTTTTTAAGCGCGATTGCGCACTTTTAATAAACACAAATGAAATTAATCAAACAGAAATAAAACAACTAGCTCTCTTTTGGAACCTAACTAATACTCAGGACGGCTAAGCCGTTTACCTGACAAACACCAAAAGGCTTCTCTCAACACTCTCTTCAATACAACTGGACACACACGCAGTCAGGCTCTTCACTCAGCAGCCCTGAGCAAACTGGCTGCCTCTTTTAAATACACTGCACCTGGCCCTAATTTGCAATTACCACCAGGTGCAGGGGATTAACTAAACAATAAAACAATTAACACCCATTAGCCCGTTCACCCACAGTGCATTTTCACATTGTTTAGCAGGGAGGAATTTTAACCCCCTCCCTGCTATCTTACAATATATATATATATATATATATATATATATATATATATATATATATATATATATATATAAAACAAATTAATGCACTTACCCATCACACGCAATTTTCAACTTTGTTGAATATCCGTCACAGCCCGCAGTTTTGGTTTTTGCTCTTGCATGCCAAATCAGTTTGTTTTTATTGTCCAATTATACAGCACTTCCTCCAGTTTCACCTGACGTAAATACAGCCAAAAAAAAGCCTTGGTAATGTAACAGTTAATTATTAAACAGTTCTAGATACTGTAATGTAAATCTGTGATCTGTAGTTGTTTTTGTGCTATTTCATTTGCAAGTGAACTGACATTAAGGCCTTATCGAGAACTATATTCTGCAATTTTGAATACTGACTTTGGATTCTGTTTTAAATCTGGAAACCAGTGTTGTTTTTTACTCTTTTTCTAAATTGCGTTACCTTTTATGTTTTATGCAGTTCTGTGCATGGGCAACATTTTGATTTCATTTTGCTGTTGGGAAGTTAATGGTGAATTTTACATACTGCTACAATACGTACCGGATTTAAAAGTATGTACTGCATTACAGTCTACGTGTCGTCTCTATAAGTGATATTTTCAGAATCAAATCGTTCTGAATTAAAATACTTATTTGGTTGAAAATAAAGTCTACTTATTTTAAAACACAGTCCTTTCAGCCATGTATTTTTGATATCGTATCTATTTTGTGTTCCCTGAAAACCGGACAAGGGTTGGAACGGGCCAAAATGAAATAACCAGGTGTTCATCACACAAGTTTAACCATCACTGAAGTCAAAATTGTATAGGGTTGGATATGTGAGTGCTGACTGTAATAATAATAATAATAATAATAATAATAATAATAATAATAATAATAATATAAATAAACTGAGATGTTTAACCGTTTCACTTAAGGTTTAATTAATAATACAAAAACACCTCAAGTACTGTATGAATAATTTGTACTGCCCTAGCAGCAATGCATGTGGTCTGATATATTAAAATATGTATGTGCTACTGAAATAAACACAACACTTTTAATAGGGGAATGTTACTGTTTAGCTTTACTGTACTCTTTTAAAGTTTACAACAGTTTACAACTGTTCCGTACATACTAGCTGCTTTCAAAGAAGAAAAGATCATATTTGCTCTTTTTCTCCCTTCACAAACCAAATCAATCACTCAGGTCTAGTAATCTTTGTATCCTTAGGTGCCAGCAAAAGTTGAAGTGTTGACAGGGTTGGATTTGTCTCTCATGAACTTCACCCTGTGAAAATGATTCAAAATCTTGAATGGTCTGGAATTCATGAGGCTACTCAAACCTAAAAGCTATAAATCTAACACAGGAGCCCTACTCTTTTTTTGTAGTGATAGCTGGTGAGTTATTTATCGAATCCAAAACTTGGTATACATGACAAAGTATTTATAATGTATTATAATTTCATTTTATGTTTCAACCAATAAACACAGAAGGAACACCAGAGACTGCTATTTTGTGTATGTTAACTTGCCCTCTTGCTGTTCATTTGCTGTTAATTGCCATTTTTTTGTGTTGAGAAGTTCTCAGCATGCTTGAAGAATTCTGAAAGAGTTCTTTTAGGCAATATTAGAAAAGGCAGATTTACCTACACAAATTTTAAAAAATAAACACTGAAAACATGAATTTACCTTGTGTACAACAAACACATGTATAACCCTCCATATTGCGGACTACTGATAAAAACATGTCTATGACCCCAAAGTACAGAGATCCTGGCAATGCCACTGTTGTAAAACATGGATAATGGTGAGCTGTTCTTTCAACTAAATGGAAGCTTAGAATTTCTCAAACCTTACTGAGTCTGAACTGCAGTATCGTCACTAGTGTACTTGGAAAACGCATGGGACATCTCAGTACAAATGTTTACAATACCTAAACAACAACAAGAACAAAGTCCTCAGATCTTCAATTAAGAATGAAAAGAGCAAAGGCAGACAATTTGCATCATCAGCCACATCAAAGCCATCAGAAAAGCCTTCTTCCCATGGAAAGGGAGACAACTGATGACACAAATTATTTGATCTAGTGAATGATGATGTTGCAGAGAGCTGACCTGAATTAAAATGCACCCCTTTGTATTGCAGTGGCATGGAAACATTGAAAAAGTATTTACAACTGAACTGTAACTCATTATATAGAGACCTTTTGTTTTGCAGCCCAGGCGAAATAAGCATGTCAACTGTGACGGAAAGATGAGTTCTGGTGATGAATCTTCCTCCCAACCTGTGAGGGCGCTAAAGAACGGGAGGAGAAGCATCTGGAAGGGCTGGCCTGACAGTTCGTTTCCGGGTCAGGGAAGTGGGTCAGCCTGGAGGGAAGCGCGACTCTGTTGTAAGACCGTATTGATTTGAGAGATAAACGAGAGGCAGCTGCAAGTAATAAGGCAGCTGCAACCGTTTATCTCGATATCATGCGGGATTACATATAGGGGCCAGGGTAACGCTGGTCTTTTCCTTCGTTTGGGTTAAACGCTTGGAGAGAGAAGGATCGAGAGAGGAGCTCTCGTTGTTGCAGAGAATTACGTGTTGTGTTTTGTTGTGTTTGTTTGTAATTGTCTGCGTTTTGCACCACCAGACAGTTAACTCACCTATCCGGAGCTGTCGACCAGGGTCAGCACAATCCGGATCACCACTGCACGGAACCGTCACGAAATACAGTGTCTTCACCCACCACAAGCACGTCTGCACTCACCCAGGACTGGTGACCGTGTGTTCGTTTTGTTCGGGACTGTGTCTGTGTTATTGCTATCCCCGTGCTTTACACATTGTTGTGTATAGCCGGGGATTTATTATTTAACGGTCACCAGACCTGGATTATAAATAAAAGCACCTTTTCACTGGAAACTGTTGTCTGCCTGTCACTCCTGCATCGCATCACCGTTATACCTGTTCCCCTCCACTAGCCACTTTGCCACACGTGGTGTCAGAACACGGGACTATGGACCGCAACGCGCTGGCGGAGTTGCTGCAGGCACTGGAGACCAGACGGGATGCAGAGGAGAGACGGAGGGAGGAGCGCTATACGGCGCTCATTGAACGGGTAGGGCTGATCGTTGCTGCAGGAGCGACCCCTACCGGAACATCATTGATGTCGGCCCCGAAGGCACGGGCCATGAAAATGACGGCGGAGGATGATCCGGAGGCATTTTTGGTGGCGTTCGAGCGGCTGGCAACCGCGGCGGGATGGCCTCGGGAGTTCTGGGCAAGCCAGCTAGGACCTTGCCTGATCGGGGAAGCGCAGGCAGCTTACCAAGCCCTGAGCGACCAGTACGCCACTGACTATGACCTAGTCAAGCAGGCTATCCTCCGTCGTCTCAACATCACCGCGGAGACCCACCGGACGCGGTTCCGCGAGTACCGGAGAGCCCCGGAGACACGCCCCAGGGTGGTGGCACAGCGGTTGTGCGACCACATGGTCCATTGGCTGACCCCAGAGAAGAAGACCGCTCAACAAATGGGGGAAGCCATTGTGGTGGAACAATTCTGCCATGTGGTCGGCGCCGAAACTCAGGCGTGGGTACGGCGCCACAACCCTGACACCCTGGAGGAGGCGGTCAAATTGGCCGAAGATTTTGAGGACTCTTTGACGTCAGCCCGGGTCGGGATCCTGTCAGCCCCTGCCCTGCTCAGGAACCAACCTCTCCCTCCCTCTCCTCCAACACCACCACCATCACCCTCGGTCCCGGCACCCAGACCTCCCAGACCGCCGACCCCGTTGGGCCCCCTTGCCTCCCCCCCATGGAGACCGAGGATGGCCCCCAGCTGGGGTAGAGGTGTTGCCCCTGCCCCGTTGCCCTACCAGCAGCGGGACAGATATTTAACCTATGCCCCCTCTGTCCCTCCACTCTGTTTTAGGTGTAACCAGCCAGGACATAGGGCCAGGTCATGCCCCGCTGCTATGGAGTGTGACGTGGCTGCATGCAACTGGACACCTGGAACGGGTAAGCAGGGGGAAAACGGTTGGGAGGGGCCCTGTCTGATTGACGTGGTTTTAGGGAATGTGAAAACCCACGCGTTAGTGGACACAGGGTGTGAGCAGACCTTGATCAGGACAGCTCTCTTGGGCGGTATGTCGTGGCGGCCACAAGGTCAGGTGGCCATCTCCTGTATCCATGGAGACACGGCGGCATACCCCACCCTAAAAGTATATTTATCGGTAGGACCGATAAAACGTCACCTTGTAGTCGGGGTGGCGGAAAGGTTGCCGCACCCAGTTATTCTGGGCCGAGACTGGCCAAAATTCAAAGAATTGGTGCAAATAATGGCAGTCTCAGCCACACACGTAAACGTGGCAGAAAAAGGGAAAAAGGAACGGATTGGTGATGTGTTTCCTTTTCATCCTGAAATGTTTTCCCCTCTGTTCCGTCCTAGAAAAACAAATAAGGAGAGACGGACCGCGAAATGGGAGGGAGCGTCTTTGAGACAAGGCTGGGGTCTGGTGGGAGAGTGCTGTAATGGTAACAAACGCCAGTCGAAGGGAGTGGGAACGCAGTGCGACCGAGAGAGCGAGGTTACTGGGCCGACTAGGGCAGAGGTTATTCCAGCCCCTCTCAATATACCGGACCCGTGGTACTCAAGCGCGGACCTAGTGTGGGGCCAAAAGAACGACCCGTCACTGGTGCACGCTTGGGGGCAGGTCCGGTCCATTGAAGGTAAGGATGTTGATGGCGCTGGGCCGCTAGTATATCCACATTTCAGTATAAAGGGGCAATTACTATATAGGGTAAACCTAGCCGCGGGCACAGGACAGCCTGTAACACAATTATTGGTTCCCCCGTCTTGTCGGACCGAGGTCATGAGGCTGGCGCATGATATCCCTTTTGCGGGGCACCTCGGAGCCGAGAAGACGAGGGAGCGAATATTGGCTCGATTCTATTGGCTCGGTCTTCATACTGATGTGTCGAAATATGTAGCCACATGCCCAGACTGCCAGCGAGTAGCGCCAGGTCGAGTGCGCCCCGCTCCTTTGGTCCCACTGCCGATTATTTCCACTCCGTTCGAGCGCATTGCAATGGACATAATGGGCCCGTTGCTACCTTCTGACTCTGGGTATACGCATATATTAGTAGTGGTGGATTATGCAACGCGATACCCAGAGGCAGTTCCATTGAGGTCCACTAGTGCAGCTGCAATAGCCACCGAGTTAGCGCAGATTATGGCTAGAGTAGGGATCCCCAAGGAGATTTTGACGGATCACGGAACCAATTTTTTGTCCAATACGTTACAGCAGGTGTACAAAATATTAAAAATACGTCCCATCAGGACGTCCGTTTATCATCCACAATCGGACGGTTTGGTTGAACGTTTTAATCAGACCTTAAAGTCGATGCTGAGGCGATTTGTAACACAGGAGCAGAAACATTGGGCATCGCTTCTTCCCTACCTCCTTTTTGCGGTGAGAGAAGTGCCGCAGAGTTCAACGGGGTTCTCCCCCTTTGAGCTCCTGTACGGCCGGCAGCCTCGCGGCATTCTCGACCTGCTGAGGGAGGGGTGGGAGGAGCACAAAGGCTCGTCTAAAAATGTAGTGAAGTATGTGCTCCTACTACGAGATCGGCTGGATTTGGTCGGTCGTTTGGCCCAAGACAACCTCAGATCGGCTCAGCACCGACAACAGCAGCATTACAACAAAAATGCACGGATTCGAACCTTTCGACCAGGGGACAAGGTAATGCTGCTACTTCCCTCATCTGAATCGAAACTGTGTGCTAAATGGCAGGGGCCGTATGAGGTGATTCGGGCTATAGGGAAAGTAAATTATGAAATTAGACAGCCCGATCGCCGAAATGAACGTGAAATTTATCATGTCAATTTATTAAAGCCCTGGCAGGCAAGGGAGGTCTTATTTATAGCCCCAGGCAATATGGAGGATGATTTAGGTCCCTGTTCAGAGACCCCGAGCACAAGAGCGATTTCTATGGGGGAACAATTGGTTCCGGATCAGCAAAGAGAGCTGCGTAAGCTTATTGAGGAGTTCAGCGATGTTTTTTCTGACGTGCCCGGCAGGACAAACTTAGTTGAATATGACATTATCTCTCCACCAGGTGTCACAGTGCGAGAGAGACCGTACCGGATCCCGGAAAGTCGACGAAGTGGCGTTCGCAAAGAGGTATGGGATATGCTCGAGCTTGGGGTGATTGAGCCTTCCAGGAGCGAGTGGTGCAGTCCGATCGTCATAGTGGCTAAGAAAGACGGCACCAACCGCTTCTGTGTGGATTTCAGAAAGGTGAACGCTATTGCTAAGTTCGATGCATATCCCATGCCTCGGGTCGACGAACTTTTAGACAGACTGGGAAAAGCGAGGTTTATTTCCACTCTGGACCTGACGAAGGGATACTGGCAAATCCCTTTAACCCGCAGCTCCAGAGAGAAAACCGCATTTTCAACACCAGAAGGGCTGTTCCACTTTAAAACCATGCCGTTTGGGCTACATGGTGCGCCCGCTGCCTTTCAGAGACTGATGGACCAGGTTTTACGCCCACATCATGAATATGCAGCAGCGTATATTGATGACGTGGTGATTTACAGCTCCACCTGGCGAGAGCATTTGGCTAGGGTTGCAGCCGTTCTTCAGTCTCTAAGGGCAGCCCGGCTGACAGCTAACTTGAGGAAATGTGCGTTTGCCAAAACAGAGACTCAATATTTGGGATTTTTAATGGGGAATGGAAGGGTGAGACCTGTAGTCACCAAAATCCAGGCTTTGGTTGATGCAGCGATCCCCAAAACCAAGACTCAGGTGAGGTCACTACTGGGCTTAGCCGGTTATTACCGCCGCTTCATCCCCGAGTACGCCACAGTGGTTAACCCGTTAGTCGACCTCACCAAAAAGAGTGCTCCAAATTTAATTAAATGGTCAGCTGAGTGTCAGGGAGCGTTTGATACTATTAAGCGTACACTTTGCCAGGCCCCCACTCTTATTACTCCAGATTTCACCAAGAGATTCATCCTCCACACCGACGCATCGAATGTAGGTTTGGGTGCAGTCTTGTCCCAAAAAGTAGCTGGAGTAGAGCACCCGATATTATACCTCAGTAAAAAAATGTTACCTCGGGAACGCAACTACTCCGTAGTCGAAAAAGAGTGTTTGGCCATTAAATGGGCTACTCACTCTTTACGATACTACCTGCTGGGACACTCATTCGATCTGGTCACAGACCACGCCCCACTCAAGTGGTTAAGCACAATGAAGGACAGCAATGCCCGGATAACTCGGTGGTATCTGGCATTGCAGCCCTTCATGTACCACATGGTACACCGTGCGGGGAAAGACCACCAAAATGCGGATTATTTTTCCCGGGAGGGGGGAGTAATGGGGAAGGTAGATTTAGCCGAGTGTTCCTTCGGCTCCACTCTGAGCGGTGGGATATGTGACGGAAATATGAGTTCTGGTGATGAATCTTCCTCCCAACCTGTGAGGGCGCTAAAGAACGGGAGGAGAAGCATCTGGAAGGGCTGGCCTGACAGTTCGTTTCCGGGTCAGGGAAGTGGGTCAGCCTGGAGGGAAGCGCGACTCTGTTGTAAGACCGTATTGATTTGAGAGATAAACGAGAGGCAGCTGCAAGTAATAAGGCAGCTGCAACCGTTTATCTCGATATCATGCGGGATTACATATAGGGGCCAGGGTAACGCTGGTCTTTTCCTTCGTTTGGGTTAAACGCTTGGAGAGAGAAGGATCGAGAGAGGAGCTCTCGTTGTTGCAGAGAATTACGTGTTGTGTTTTGTTGTGTTTGTTTGTAATTGTCTGCGTTTTGCACCACCAGACAGTTAACTCACCTATCCGGAGCTGTCGACCAGGGTCAGCACAATCCGGATCACCACTGCACGGAACCGTCACGAAATACAGTGTCTTCACCCATCACAAGCACGTCTGCACTCACCCAGGACTGGTGACCGTGTGTTCGTTTTGTTCGGGACTGTGTCTGTGTTATTGCTATCCCCGTGCTTTACACATTGTTGTGTATAGCCGGGGATTTATTATTTAACGGTCACCAGACCTGGATTATAAATAAAAGCACCTTTTCACTGGAAACTGTTGTCTGCCTGTCACTCCTGCATCGCATCACCGTTATACCTGTTCCCCTCCACTAGCCACTTTGCCACACAACCATAAAGTGAAACTGCAAGTTTCCTCTCTATTTATTACAGGCTTGATGATCCTCTTTTGGCTGCATTTGAACTTGTTGATGCAGCAAAACAGAATGCAAACCTGGAGCGGAATGTGCTACTGTTCTTTCCCACATTTTATTGAAAGCAAAAAAAAAACAACTAGGGAAAGTCCTGCTGGATTTTTTTTTAGTTTTTTGTCTCTTTCCAAGAAGAGGTCCATTTAAATCCATGGATGTATGGTTTATCCTAGGCACTGTCAAAAAGGCATTCCACTCCATTCTAATATTATAATTCCATCATATATATATCTATATATATATATATATATATATATAATACTATATATATATATATATATAGTATATATGTATATATATATATATATACACAAATACACACGGTTACATTATACTGTCTTAAAACTATATGAAATTTTATTGAATATTTAAAATTTAAATCCCTAAAAGGAGAGGGGGTACCTATACTGAGAGTGAGTGGTAATGCTGCAAGGAAGTGCGACAGCAGGAGATCACAAGAGATAACAATGCAGGTAAAAAGAAATCATTTATTTGAACAAAATTATAGATGTAAAAATAGTAATATCTTTGTGGAGAAGCCCCCCTGCTGTAAGTAGTGTGTGTGTGGGAATGTGAGGTTGGAAGGGATGGGGTTAAATTTATCCCTGCCAGCAATAACAGGTGTGGCCATTTCCTAGTTAGGTAATTGGTGCTAATTGGGGAGTGGCCACATGTATAAAATGAGCCAGAAAGCCTTTGCTGGGGAGAGGAGGGTGATCTATTCTTCTGTTTGAAACTTTTATTTTGGCCCTCGTGCCCTGTTGGTTTGCTCTGATTTTATTTTTGGGTCTTTAATAAAATGCGCAACTGCGCTTTAAAAGTGCAGCTTTCTGTCTCTGGGTCTGTCACAATCTTATTAAGCTGTATCTTATTCAGGAAAAATAAATAAATATGTTAATTAAATTAAATATATAATGATGCAAACAGCTGAATATTCCTGTTGCGAGGATATCATAACAATGGAATGCATTATACTTACTTATATAGTCCATTCAATGTACCTGGATCATGCAAATGTTAATCTTCCAGTAACACCTTCATGAATATGCACCCTGGAATGCTTCGGTAATTAATATTTGCTGCATGCTCAGGATAGGGTCATATTAACAGAAGGAAAAGCTATCATACAAAAAAAAACATATTTTTAACCAATTTTTATAGCAATTTCCAATGCTGACTAACCTGTCTGCAAAGATTATTATCATATTTCTCCATCAGATTAGATCTCAATATAATGTACTAGTTTCAATAGAAAACCATGTATTTATTTCAATTGATTAATTTCTATTTTTTAAATTATTAAATTATTTTGTTATTTAACAGTAGGACAAAAATATTTGAACAGTTGGTGCAATACAGTATGTAGAGTGATGAGCATCTCATCAAAGTTTGTCCATGCACCATTTAGCAGATTGCATTCTCCTTCCTTCCCGCAACCATGTCTACAAAAGTATTGTTCGAAAGATTATATTTATAAATTGAACTACACAAAGGACCTCACAAAATAAACAAAAAAAGCAGTACTCAGACTGACAGCTTTAGCAAGTAAGAATGACAACTGACATTCTTCTTTTTTCAGCAAAGATGGACCATCCTGCATTGAAGCCATTTTGAACATTTGCCAATCAAGAGTCTGTTCTTTGAAATAGTGGTAAAAGGGGACTTTGGCGAAAAAGTCACATGGACAGCAAAATGCAATGACTATTAACGAGGAGTTTGAAATTGCAGTACAAATAAACATCATGTGCTGACTGCAGGTCTTTGAGATGCAGTGAATGGCTGTCTGAAAATCACCATTGAATTCCATGAAAGGGACTAGGTATGGGCCTTCAAGCTGGTTGAACAAGATGGCCTGAAGATTATATTGTTTGATAAGCGAGCTACTACTGTTATAATATCTAGCCAACATGTGATAGTAATCTTAATAGACACAGTCAAATAGTATCAAAGACTATTTGACAAACCCATACTATGAGTGAGAGATCATCTGAAATGTGGACAAATAAAACGTAAAACGAATGCAGACAGATTTGCTAAGAGGTTTAGAGATATTAAAACCAATTAACCAAACAGATTTGGATGCCAAACAGCAAAATTAATTAAGAAGGAAACAGCAACATTTAGAAACAGGTCTGATTATTTATACCTACAAAAACAGTAAAAAGAGAATATTTTGCCTCATTTTAACTTATAGGGAACTGTTAAGTTTTGATGAACCCAGAGCCCCAGACTACCTTGAAGGGGATGAGCGGATGGAGAAGTGTACAATGAATCTATCCAACAAACTCCTGCAGACCTTGTGAACAGGGAATTTCTCTACATTGTTGGTGGGGAGGTGCTTGTTGCCTGTAATATAGCAGATTGCTGGTGAGCTTGACCTAATAAACACACGGAAGGGGAGAAGAGAAGAATTAGGCAAAATACAACTTTCCTGATCTATTTCATATGTTTACAGTCAGAAATATACTAAAGATACTAACAGTTTAATAAATGTACAATGACAATGACATTAAATTAAACACAATTCAGTCTATGTACATTGGGCTGGATGCAGAAATACAGCTGCTAAAGTTTAGAAAGCAAAATGATCCCCAACCACTTCCACATCACATTTAAATTATTCCTTAAGATTTCTCTTGCTAATAATTAGTTACTATTAAATCTTACCTCTGGCCTCACGAGAGGGGGAAAAACAATTATTAAGAAGGGAAATAATGTGAAATGTTGACTTTTGCATAATAGGAGATGATTGCCATAGTATTAAACATTTCATACACATCTGGGATCAGTTAGCAGATTTATATTTATAGTTGTGGTTGTTTATGTCAATTAGCACACACACCAACGTGGGCTTTTTGACATTCAATAATTGTTGTTGTTCTTTTTTTTTTTGCTGTTATCAAATGTGGCCCAGACTACAGTATTTTAAGGATGGAATTTTTATAATAATTGTTGGTAACTCAAATGCAATTGCTTATTAACTAACCCATTTTCTCTTGAATTTGCACGAAATGCATTTAAAGTAAACATCCACTCATGGGCTATTCTACGCTTTAAAATAATGGAAATATTTTAAGTTAAGGGTCAAATCATGATCACTCCATGTGAACCTAACTGTAAATTCAAAAGGAAATCCTATTTTAGTTAATTATTGCACTGGAGTTACCACACTTATAGTTAAGTGTTACCTGAAAACATATGAACCAGAATCTACGTTACTGACACGGAATCAGTATTTTAAAGTTAGTATCTCCATGCCATGTAACAGTAACTTGTTTTGTTATAGTTTAATATAAATTAGGTACTTGATCAAATATAAATACCCAAGTTTAATATTAGATTAATTTGAAAGTTGACATATATGATGCAATTGCATAACTTTAATAGTACTAGATTGTATATTAATGTGCAATATAAAAGCCCTCCTTTTAAAAAAAAACATGTTTGAATGATATTCAATAGCCTTCCACACCAGCATGCCATAGCCTTGAAGTCAACATTCTATATTTATTTTAAAGGAACCAATGCTTTATGTGACATGCTTTATGTTGTTTATCTTGAGCTGGAAAGCATGTGTTCATATGAGCTCAGGACCAAGTTTTCATCTGTACAGTCCATTGATTTTTGGATCTTAAAGCACAGCGTTTCCAATGTGTATACAATCCTGTTGAAAACCCTGTTGGCTTTGGATTCATTCCTGTTTTTGCAATAGTTAAGGTACAGTACAACAGAGGAACGCATTACTGTGAGTGCTGCACTAACCATCCTCTATTTCACTGGGTTTAAACAATAACTGCAGGGCACATCAAGAGTACAAGAAGATCAGTCTTCAGAGGAGAAAAAAGGAAAAAAAATAACCCTTTTTCTTCTTTCATACCTTTGGTCTATGATGAATTTTTTTAAAATTCTAATAAAACGCCCCGTCATTTTACCTGGCAGAACCCTGGCTTGTTTAGCAAGAAATAGCAGTGAAAGATATAATTATCTTAACAAATACCGGTTTCACCTGGTACCACCATTTAGTTGAAAATAATCATTTTTGACATCCTGCAACCTGAAACCTGTACTTTCAATACATGGGGTTGGTACAAATTACAGGATGCAGTGCACTATTATTCTGGGGTTTGTTTTCAATGTCCCTTCATGCCTCTGTATACTCCTCCATGTGTAGTGAATGTTAACGTATTCTTTTAACAGGTGCTGAGAATGCAGAACTGCCCTGTGTCTCTGTGTGTGGTCTGCCTATTACAGAGTCCAATCCCACACACGAAGCTGCCTGTAAGGACCACTTATTGTATGAAATTAGCCTGCATTGTCTGTCCTATGTAAAGTAATACCTAAATATACACTTTTGGCTTTGACACTATTCAAAATATGCCAGCTTGTCAAAAGCTTTTTGTTTACTGTCAGAAGCCTCACTGAATTTGTTTTTGACACAACTACAAAACAAACACAAAAAAGTGCACTTTGCAGGATGCATTATGTACAAAGAAAAAACATGTCAAATGAAACTCAGTAATAGAAACATTAGGTTCCTTGTGTGATAACAGAAAATGTGTTTGGTTCTACAGTACATTGAATTTGGAATGGTTCCAAGACAGTGTAACCAAAGGTCAGTTCTAAAAGAACCAGGATTAATTGCGAGAATAACTAACGTGTGAATATTAAACAGTCTGTTATTTTTCTTCTTTGTACTTAATCATGTAACTCTACACTTGTACATTAACTAAATGTTTTACAGAAAATAGAGGCTACAATGTTCTGGGTGTGTTGTATTTATTCCTCAACTGAGTGAGGCCAAGTGATTTGTGGATCCTATCACTCTACGGCCCTTCGTTCTCATATGAGGTTATTGCGTATGTCAAGCCAATAAAAAAAAAAAATTAAAAAGCATGGACATTTAAAAAAGAAAAAATGACTACAAGTGCTACAGAGTTTAAAGATTCACTAGTTCATCTCAATCTCTACAGGTAAGCTGTTTGATGAAGAATTCATAATTTCAGATAGCAGTAAATAATCCCATACCCAAATCAAGCTGCTGTTTCATACCAATAAAGAATTACAAACGGTATGCAATCATAAAAGCTGCTTTTGAAAGAGTTTCTTTCCACTAGTTCCAGTAGAGAGCCATAAGTTTAGAGGATGTAGCTAGCAGGGACATGTCTGAAAAAAGCTTGAATTTTTATATACCGGTATTCACGGACTTTGATATGGATATCAACAGAATTGTCCAAGGTGATATAGACTCCAAACGATGACACAATTTCACAGTAGGTGGCCTCAAAAAATGATATTTAGCGACAGGGCCCCCAAAGGTCTATTAGCTTGTAACAAAACTGCTAAACAAAGGCACTAGGGTCTATGTCCCGTAGCGTTATATTTAGGAATGGTGTAAACTAAATGTAGCCATGTGTGTGGTCTAAATACCTACAGGCCTTGTTTGGCTTGGAAATGATCTATGTGCTTCCCAGAAATATAAAGCACAATAAATGAAGTGTTTGCCTTAACTTGCATAAGAAAGAAAGAAAGAAAGAAAGAAAGAAAGAAAGAAAGAAAGAAAATCATTTGTGTCTAGTAAGCAAACATTTAAATGTTTGTCTTAAGCAAAGAGATAAGATGCTGCTTTTGCAAATATGTTAGCTTTACAATAAACAAGAGATGGAAAGATCTTTTTCTTTTCTTTTGCCTGACTTGCTTGATTATAATTTCCAAAGGGAACAAAGCTTGAGAGTCCGTTTATTTATTTTTTGGTTTATGAATTTTCAATTAATGGTTACTTGTTTTGTGTTTTCTCTTGTTAAGGCCATGCTCAGTTTTTCTTTGATGATCTTGCCTTTATCCCATGTATGTCCTTATTTATTATACCCTAACTTTGCCATTACCAGCACCCCTTCATGAAGTTCAGTTGTTTGATTTGAAGTGTTGCTTGATTTATAGGGAAGAAACATACAACAGCTTTTTCTGGCCCCATATAAACTTGTCTCTTCAAAGCAAGAGAGCCTTTTAGATGCATGGTGTTGGCTGGTCAAATTATTAAAACTATATATGCTTTGACCTCCAGGTTTCCTCTGCTCATGTCATAGACAAAAAGACCATCAGGATTCTTTGTTGTCAACCTTTCCTCACCGTCCCTATTAGTGAAAGAATTGCTTGTGAACGTGTTGATTTTTTGTTTTCATTTGTTTAACAAATAAAGTGTTTTGTGCTAACAGAAGACTTACCAGAAAACAACAACAACCCTGAAGTCTTCAACCAGGAACATCTGTTACTTCCAGTGCATTTTTAGTTGCTGTTTCTTACATATCCACAGTTCTGTGCTTTTTAGGTCTGTGTTTGAAATGCCTGCTTTGAAAATGAATGGATCAAAATTAGTAGTAGTACATATTCTATAACAGGAATTTTCGTAGATATTGCTTGAGATTATAACGCAGTATTCTGTAAAGCAGTGTGATCTAATGATATATTGTAAAATACTACCCAGAAAAAGAAAAAAAGAAACATTAGAGATGGAATGGGAATGAGCGAAAAGTATTTGCCTCCTGCAATCTGTAAAAATTGTTACCGTACTATTTCTTATCTCAAATAGCAAACACTTATGCACTGTAGTTCTTTAATGGCCTTGAGATGGTACTGCATCAAAGACTTTTTTTGTAGAATCAGCTTTTCCAGATTGTTTCAGTATTTAACTGTACTTGCTTGTGGGCGGTTTGACTGGTACTGTAATAAAGTCGATATTCAAAAGGGATGCAAGTTTAGCAAGGGCAGTTGCAGTTGCAAGGATCCCCCCCCTCCCCCCCTCCTCCCCTCCCCCTCCCCCTCCAGAGTTTTTTTCAAAAAAAAGTGATACCTGCCACTTTAAATTTTGTCCTCTAAGGAGACCCAAAACGAGTTTGCTCACAAAAAAAGAGTGATACCTCCTCTCTAGACTTATGAATACATTATGGATGTTCACGATTTAATTTTTTATATACAAAAATATGCTTTAGTGTTACAGGTAACATGACACACACTGAACTAATACCCAAACACGCTAAAATAGTATTTAAAGCAACAAGAAAAAAGAACGAGATCATACCGTGTTGGAATTGTGAAATATGTAATGTTTAAACAATATAATAATAAAACCTGTAGTTGTTCCGAGTGGTATGAGAATCGAAAAAAAACAAAACACACAAATAGATAAATATACTAAATGTACTATTTTAATTACTAAGTATCAATCAATCAATCAATCAATCTTTATTTTATATAGCGCCTTTCATAGTGGACCACCATCACAAAGCGCTTTACAAGATGCAGTAACAACAAGAAAATCCATCATACTTTAAATACAGAGAAATGCATAATACATGATATATAGTTTAAAAAAAAAAAAAAAGCATAATACATTAAATACAGTGGAAAGTGCATAACACATGAAATAGTACATTAAACACAGTCAAAAGTGCATAACACATGATAGTAACATAATACGTGAAATAGTAGCAGCAACATAGCAGCTAATAGCAGATATTAGGCTTAAAGAGCATGAAAAGCAAGCAAAAACAGGTGGGTACATGTCTTGATACATTCCCTCTAAAATGTGTGCTGCTCTAGCAGTGGCAACAGAGAATGCTTAGGTTTCGCATCACATACTTAGGTTGTGTTCACACTAGGTCCGTTTAGAGGGTTTGGTTCGCACTCGGTACAGTTTGGTGTGAAGTGTGAACAACAAGATCTGCTTGGAAAACGTACCGTACCCAGTGCAGCTAAAGAGTCTAGTTCGCTTGCTAAACTTCAATGTGAACAATCATATGTTGGTTTGTTTGTTGGTAGATAACCCTTGCAAAGTTTCAATCTTGCCAGTGGCTTTTTGGTAATGAAACATGAATTTCAAAACAAAGAAAAGAAAACAGCAGGTCTGGCAAGACTTTCTTTCATTTCAGATGAAATAATATAAAATATACTGAAACTGTGATTATTTTCAGATGAGTGAGAAGGACAGCTGTTTACATGCAGTACAAAATGAGTGTGCAGTATATCAGATCTAACCTGAATTGTGTTGGGAGTGTGTCCTATTGAGGCAAACACATGGTTAACTGACATAAGCCATGGATCACAGCAGACTTTTTATTTAGATCCTGCTATCTGACAGATGTGTGGGGGTGGGGGTGGGGTGTTGCACCTGTGTTTGCCTCTCACTCTGACCTGTGAGGGGTACTAGGTGGCACCTGTGATGCCCATCTGTTGTTAACAATATCCCCATGCCTCCTGTAGATGTGTCTGAAGTATACTGTACTCACTCTTTTAATTGACCCACACATACACACGTACACACATACACACACACACACACACAATTCCATACACCTGGGCAACACACACAAAGGGATCCTAATAGAAGTTAATAATGCAGAATCTATTTTATGAATGTCAAGAATAAAGTAATTCAGCAGCTATTACATTTTCTGCAATTTCTTATTTCCCAGTAGAAATTCTGTGATGATTTTTGGATGGTGAGCCTTATTTCCAACCCTGCCTTGCACTGTAGGTGCTATCCTCTCTAATATGCTACAACAATACCTTTTTATTCATACATTCCCTTCCACATGTATATTGTACAGCCTCCATTTCACTCAATTTGCTGTAACATCTCAATATATTACAAGTTCCTAAAGAAATAAAACACGACCCCATGTGACCATATACTGTAGAGCCAGTGACCATACTTTTTTTTTTTTAGGCCACACAATGTTACCTTCATTTTTACAAACTTACATAAAGACCACTCGTCAATTGTAATAAAAGAAAATCATACTATTGTCGAGAAGTGGCATGGAATCTAATCAGTGAGTGTTGTAAATTATAATAATGACATCCCTAGATTCATTTTATGCACATACTTCTTAGAGACAGGGCTCACTCTTTATGTTTCTATGTCCAAACCATTTTATAACCATGAATTATCAAACTTTGTAATAGTACTACACTGTGTAAAGCCTAGGTCTATTTTACCTTGAAAATCAGCAGGATATTTTCTGCTCTCTACAGAATGTATTCCATAGGTCAAGGTTGGCTCAGTTTATCATAAACAAAAAGTCAGCTGTGCAACGAAACAATCAGTAATAAAGATAATATCCTCACTTCACTAGATGTTTTCTAGATATTCATAAACAGTTCCCTAAAGTTGCCCATCTCTCAGTCAAAGCTTCTGTGGTTCATAAGACGACAACACCCTCCAAATCTAAAAAAAAAATAAACTTGAGCCTATAAGAATTTCTTATTTGTAACTCAGTTACAACAATATTCTACACAAATAAAGCATATATTCTGTTTCTTAATGTAAGTATTTTAGAAAATGACTAAACTAGGAAGTTCACAATTGGTTTAAATTAGATCTCTTACACAAAATGTGAAAATGGGCATGGTGCCTTTTTTCCCATGGCTGATTTCCTAATTGCTGGATGATGTATTGTGTAGCTGAGTGACACATAGCAGGAATGCCTACAGTGACTGCTCTGGGGAGGTCACCGTGGAGTCAATCACTTAATGCTTAAGAGGGTCTCTCCATTAGCCATAGTACAGCTGCAGCTTAAAACATGTAACTCCAATTACTTCTGGGTTCTATTTTATTGCTTTACACAGTATTAATGCATTTAGATTTGAATATATGCATTGTGTGTAAGTGGTTCATTCTTCTGTAAAGAACCGCTGAATTTGAACCTGAATATGACATTTCTTTTAAATAAAATAGACAAATACCATAAATTCACTCTTTGGTATTTTATTGGTTATAAGGGTGATTTGGAAGATTATGAAGACTGATAGCATACCACTGAACACAAATTTCACATTACTAACTTGACATTAAACATAAAAAAGAACTGTACACATACCCCCAAATCATACACACAAACTCTCCATCCTCCCCCCATAACGAAACCCCTCCTAATTACCATCTTATCTGGATTCCTGCTCTACAGTTGATTAAAATATTTAAATAATTGCATATCAGAACCCAGAACTCTTAAAAGCTAGGGTAACTCATTATTTATACTTGTATTATAGGTAACTGAACATATTCAAACAGTATTTTTCTGCAATTACAACAGTCAGCAACTTTACAAGGTTAACACAGTATGATCATCGTGCTATTAGCCCTGAAAAAAAATCACTTGACCCTGTCCTTTTTTATTTTGACATACAGTAGGTTTACAACAAACAAGAAGGGTCTATGCTAATATCATTAGAAGGTACCAATAATTAAACATGTATTGCATTAAAAAGGGTGTTTACAAAGACTTTGTAAGATTTTAGAGTGATTTTACAGAAACGTTCCAATTTTCCGTAGCGAATCGTGCCGAACCAGGTTTAAAACAGATGCAACGGGAGTGTTCTACTGGTCATCTCTGCTTTTTTATATCTCCAAGGATGGTTAAATGTAATTATTTATTGATTTATATGTTTCTATTAAGAGTCCCTCATAGCACAAAAAGGGATTGAATGTGCTGTGCTAATGTTGTGCCAACATTCTACGGCTACTATTAATTACATTAAGTTGATTTTTTTAAACACTAAGTTAATATTTGTTTAGTTTTTTGGTTACTCCGAATTGCGACTATCAGAATCATTACACTGTAAAAATATGCCTGCTATGATTTTTTTTACTTCAAATCAATTAATTTGATTTGGATTTCCATTACATGAGAGTAGATGTTAAAACTTCATGCTCATATTGGACTCAGCTCTCGCCAAGATAAGCACCAACTAAGACTTAGCTTCTTTTACTGTAAACTAGTTTGATCCATCTGTGTTTCCTTCCATCTGATGATGTAGATATCCTTCTGCCTGGTGTTGATGGCTGTAGTGTAATGCTGGCTCCAGTGATCAGCCTATTTTGCCTTGCTGGTGCATCAGCACACACAGTGGCTGCAGTGCTGGCTCCAGGGATCAACCACAGTGCGGCCTCCCTAGCACATCAGCATGACAACCGTCTGGACTGAGCTGAGTAGAGTAATTCTCTGGGGTCTTCAAGTGGGCACCTTCCATCCTTGGTGTTTCGTGGACTAGCCCACGGCACCTTAAAAGGGCTCGACAGTGATTCTGGCATCTCAGCATTCCCCCTTTCCGTTCCCCACTCACCTAAGCCCCTTACCTACCTTCCTTTACATCAACGTTGCTTTCTTTCTACTATACTTGAGGTCCCCACCAAGAATCTTTTCATCTCAACAAGAGCCAGTGCTGCTCCTCTCTGCTGCTTCAGATAAGTTCTTCACTATGTGTCACAACTCTTGACCATTGAATCCAATATCTCTGAGAAACCAGGTTGTGTAGTGTGCCACAAATCCTCGACAACCCACCTCCACTGGGTAGACAGGGACTCCCCATCCTCATTGTTCCGCTTCAGCAGCTAGTTGATTGTTCCAAAGTTTCTTTCTTTCATAAGCCTCATCCACAGCATCCTCCCATGGCACTGTTAACTACCAAGTGAACAAGGTCCACAAAACAATATCAGATTGACGGTTAGTGGTGGCAATCTTAGGTGGGAAAATAAGCCGTTGTCCAACATCTGATAGCATTTTCCAGTCTATAGCAGCTTCCAGTTGTCCTAGGTGAGTTTTGGTTTTAATACCTTTTCTTGGAGGTTGCTCCCCTGGATGGAGGAATGTTGTTTTTCATGTGTCATATATTGCTGACATTGGTGTTAAACTGTTGGTCATGCTGCACTTGTCTTCCAATGCTAAGGCTAAACTTTGCAGCGCCTGGTCATGACGCCAACTAAAGAGTGGCTAAGACCCACCTTACATCCTGTCAAAATATGTTTTAAATGTAGCTGATGATTAACACAAAGGATACCATGGATCCTCTCCTACCCATAGATTAAGGTTCTGTGGTGATAGGGGAACATTATATGTTGGCATGATGAGGAAACTGATTCTGCTCTGTTCCGTTGTCCATAGATCTTGCCAGCCGATCTTGCATTGTTCCACACTCTCCCATCTCGTCCATTCTTCCTGCTTGGCCTGGGAAACTGCCCTTATGCACCTCATCCTCTCCTCATGCTTTTGTATCTCGTTGACTACCACTTTCCTCTGTTGAGCTGGGGCTGCTTTGTGCCATTGAAGAGGAGCTAAATTGAGACCAAGGTCTCCTCTTTCATGCTGTACTTGCCCCATGATATCAATGATACGAAGGACAGCCATTGCATCTTCCACAGCTTCCTTTGCTGCACACTTTCTTCCAGTTTGCCTCCCTCACACATTCACCGTGTGACTCTACCAATGTCATTTCTTTTTTTTTTTTTTTTTTTTTTTATTTAGTCGTCTCCAATTTTTTACCACGGTTTTCTCCCCAATTTAGTGTGCCCAACTATTATCTGTACCCTCGGCTCACCGCTCGCAAGTCACCCCCGCTGAGTCCACCAGACCTATAGTGCCAGAGGACAAAACAAATCTGGAGGCTCCACTGCAGAACCACAGGCGCCCTATTGGACACAGGGGTCGCTGATGTGCAGTGAGCTGTGGATTCCCCTCCCTACCCGGGCAGCGCTCGGCCAATTGTGCGCCATCCCCTAGGAGCTCCTGGTCACAGTCGGCTGTGACATTGCCTGGACTCAAACCTGCGATCCCCAGGCTACAGGGCACATCCATGTGGAGCGCCTTTGCTGGATGAGCCACTCAGGAGCCCCTCTACCAATATCATTTCCAGTAGAACCTTGGCGCACTAAACTCCTTGGTTAGAGCTGAGACTGGCAGCTGCTGTATCCCTTTACCATACAGTCTAACTCTGCTAAGGCAGAGCGGAACTCTTAACCATTTCTTGACGTATGAACTGATTAACGTGTCCAGCTTCTCTACTGTTGTCAAGGAAATCTCATACACAGTCAGTTGCCACAGAAGTCTTGGCAGTAGACCAAACTGAAAGCACCAGAGTTTAAGTTTGCCCGGTAAAGCGCTGCTGTCTATGCTTTTCAACCCTTGCACTGCTTGTTGTCTCACTTCTCCCACATGAACTGTGTCCTTTAGGTCCCCATCATACCGTCTCCCAAGACTTTTCACAGGCTTCTCAGACACTGCTTGTACTGTCACACAGTTAATGAAGAACCTCTTATCCACTACTTTACCTTTAATTATAGAGATGCTCCTTGACTTAGTGGGCTTGAATTGCATTCGTACCCATTCAATGTTTGCCCAATAACTGATTAGTGCAGGTTACTGTTATAGTCATGATTGTCATGATTGTCATGTCATCCATGTATGCTCTAATTGGTGGTAGTCACATTCCAGAAGCCGAGCGTTCTCCTCTCACTACCCAATTTGACGCCCTAATGATTAGTTCCATTGCCATGGTAAAAGCCAGTGGAGAAATGGTGCATCTTGCCATTATTCCAATTTCTAGACATTGTCATGTAGCAGTGAATTCTGAAGTTCCAAAACAAAATTGCAATCTCTGAAGTAAGCTTTCAGTGAGTTTGTTATTGTCCTCGGTACACTGAAAAAATCAAATGCTGTCCAAAGAAGCTCATGTGGTACTGAACCGATTGCATTAGCTAAATTCAAGAGTGGCACATGGAGCTCCTTCCTCTCCTTTTTAGCTGTTTGAATTTGCTGCCAGATCACACTGATGAAAGAAAGACCATAACTAATATAACTATTATAAAAAACATATTTTATATTAAAAAGGTTTTATTGATTTATCTAATAGAGGGCAGGGCTAGAGCCTGCACCCGGCAAACAACAGGGCCCCGACACCAATGTGTGTCCTCTGTCTGCTTATTTGTCTATTGAACAAAAGTAAGGTGCTTCACCAGAGGTATTTACATACCACCTTTAGTGCTATGAGTTTGTATTTTTTGTTAGGTCAGAGTACTGCTTTTTCCAGTTACATTTTTTTGGCTAATAAGATATTTCTATGTTTAGGGTTTTCTGGCTTTTTTTGCTGTGACTGAAACTACATGGCACTTCCAGATTTAGTGAAAATGAAACTGTTGTAAGAGACAGCAATTAAAGCCCTACCCTGTTTAAGCATCCAACTGCAGTACACTTTTAACTGTATCTTTTCACCATTCTCCCTTTATTTTTCCCCTACTCCAACAGGCAAATTGCCAGAGCCTTCCAGTATGCCTAGTGGATTGTGTTTGAATTAGTGTCCTTGCAGTTCTGCCAGCACTTTATTAGTGTATACAGTACATGTAAAATCAGATTCACTTTATCCACTTTGATATTTTTCTCTGAGTGACAATTCCAAGTTTACTTGGATCCGAACTAGAAAGATCCACTTGCCTTTATGTTCATTTGCCAGGATGTGCCTAGTTTTGCAGAAGCATGTCAAGACCCACATCCACAGTTTACCCAGCCTGATGTTTCTTTGAAATGTTCCACAATTAAACAACCTTGCACTAGATGTACTTCAAAACAGACCATTACTTAATGTTCAACTAGTAATTTATGATATAATTTAATCTGGCTATCAGTTTCAAGGCTTCACGGCAGGGGATGCCACTGAAAAGTCCCTAAATAGATGGTTGCTTCTGCTCTGCTCAAAGGTTTACTTCCAGGGACTGATGTAAACCACAAAATGCGACACCAAAGAATTCTGTTGTAGTTGAGCCTGATGTCACCTTCCCATCATAGCTTGCTGATGATAATAGGTAGTGCACTGTGACAAATGGGGACCACTATGTTGAGTTCTTAACAACAGCCTTTTTGTCAAAGAAGAAGCATGTTTAAATGAATGATACATTTTCAACAAATACAGTTTGCCTGCAGGCTAACCCCCCCCCCCTCCCCACCTCTTTCATGCTAGTCCTGTCTACTTGTTCTAAACTCTATTCTTTGCTTGGCCAATCACCAATATTATTTTTATCAAAATAACTTTTTGATGAACAGAATCTTGATCCAATCAATGAACTTTTAAAAAGGCAGTCCAGCTGATTTCAGTAGAAAAATGTGTTTCCTCCTCCTGCATTCTTTCATGCCTCATTAGCGAGCAGATGCAGCCTGTCATTATCTACTGACTAGTGCCATACATCTATTTGATAGTCAAACCACCCACCCGCTCCCTGCTCTGGCACCACATGAGCATATATTAGGTTGCGGAAAAAAAGGAAAGAATTCTAATTGTCGTTTACTCATTTTACACAATAATCGCCTTCAAAATAGAGCGTTGACCTAATTAGACCCACAGCACACACATACATCATAGCCAGATCACCTTATAATTTAGTAGGGCCAAACCTGTCACAATTTTTCCTGCTCAGACCTCAACATATACAATTTTCCTGAAGCTGCTGCTAATTCAAAGAGAATTGACTGATAAAACCAGAGAATCAATGCCACTGAATCAGTGCACAGCATAATGAAAAAGTAAGTCTTTATGAAGAATCATAACACACTGGTGTCTTCCCTGTATCCCTGTTTTAAGGGAAATTACATTTTAGGGAGCTCTGCATTAGGGTTAGGGTTATGGATTCAAGATTATCATGTTTTTAAGTGAGGGAACTCAGTTGATTACATTGAGAGTAAAGACCTATCAATTCTCCCTGATTTGCCAGGACTCTCCAGTTTTTTGGACACTTCTCACGGACAACTCCTAGGACAGATTTTCTCCCGTATATTGGTCAAAACTCTAGTGCTAAACCACCTTATGTCAGCAAACCTTTAATTTCTTCAAAAGTCATGACTGGTCTTTGTTTACTGCAAAATAGTATGTACCTAGCAGGGTTTAGAACCAAGGGGAGCTCTGTGGCAGGCATGCATTCAATGAGCAAGGCACGCTCACATACTTGACCATTTACGATGACTTACTTTATGAGCCTCACAGACTACACCCTCCATCTGCTCTACAGGGGAAACAGTAAAGAAGGTATCACACACTGCACCGACCACCAACCCCCCCAACCCCGGTCCAAAAAACCCTCCCGATTTTGTTTTTCAGAGGTTTACAGATCTTGTCTTAACAACTCTTTTATATGGTTTTCAGATTATCCACGTTATCAAGATTCTTGTGTAGAAATGGTTCTAATATTGAAAGAATGTGCTTTTTTTTTCCAACCAGATCAGACTATCAAGATTATTATTATTTTTTTTTTAAAGTAATCAAATCTAAATAACTGTGTATGACATCATGCCATATGACTTCTTCAATTAGCAAACCCAGTGACTCTAGTCTTAATCATTACCACTTGTTAATATACCCTAGATAAAATATTGCGGGCCTCAACAATTTATGGGGCACATATAAACAGTTCAGCCAGACATACTAAAACTGTACAGCTAGCAGTGTACTTTCCCACACAATATTATTTTTTTAGAAGGCTCTGTTGAATGAATGGTTACATAATTGACAGGTTTTGGGAAATACATAGATTTAGTTAGGATTTCCTGTAAAGATTGTACTATGCTTTACTATAGTTCCCTATATGGTTAAGGTTTTCAATTTTGAATTTGATTTTGGTTGAGAATGCATTAAAATGTACAAAGTGGCACCACGTGTTCAACAGCAAGATCCACACATAGACTCAAGCAGGCTGACTGTTTATTTTTACCCCTCTAATAGTGTAAAGAATAATACTGAAACACTGAGGCTCAGTATGTTTTGAAAATCATATACCAGTAACAATGTATTGGTTTTGTTTTCCCTGTTCTCATTCCAATTGTATATTTTCTCATACAAATAAATAGCAATAAAGACATAAAACAAATAAACACATGCTTCTAACTTCTATAAATAATACATATTTGTAATTTAATTATAGCTGTTGCTGTTGCTATAATAATAATAATAATACAACTTACAAAATAGCCTCCTTCATTGGACTACAGCAGAGGCCAGAAGTTCAGAGTTTCCCCACAAATGGATGGAATACAGATGTCGACAATGTGTCCTTGACGAGTTGAAGGCTCCATTAAATGTATGCATTATAAGGGCTTCAGGATTGCTTTCTTGATCCTTTACTATATAAATATCAGTCTTCATCATAAAAATCACCCACATGAGAATACTTTATTAAATCTAACCAGACAGGTGGAACTTTTCTGGCTAATCACCTAATGTTGGAAGTCGGGTTACACTGCAGAAAGTGTTTAAATGAGAACAAAATGTGTAAACCTTGTTTTATTAATGGTCTGTTTATGGGTTCATTGCTGCCTTGCACAATACCTTCAAAACATTTTGAAGAGTCTGGCTCTTTTTAAGCCTTTTTACAAATAAACCTTGATTTCACATAGTAACAGTTTTTTTCTTTCTGATGTTTTTGTTTTTGGCATTTGCTATCATAGGAATCAAACCCAAAAGAAACACCTGCTTTGGATGCAGCTGTGCATTTACCCACATATGCTGCATGCCAGTGTCATAGTCGGCACAGGAAATCTCAACTTCTATTTTACCTCTCTTGAGGCCAAGGATTTATTGAATGACAATGCTAATCGACATGTGACAGGATACTGATGGGATTACTGCACCTAAGTCTGGCTTCTATGAATTTAGATGGTCCCTGTTTTTTTTTGTTTTTTTTTATCATGAAACCTATGTATTCTGAGATGCTACTTCAACCTGGGGGGTACCAGGGTTTAATCCACAGGGGGTTGAGGCTTAGGAAATGAAGCACTGCATAAAAGAGCCAGGCTTCCTTGTGGTTTTCTCAATCCTACCCTCCCAAATAAGCATTTGCACAAAAGAGCCAGCTGTCTGAAAATGTCCTGTTCTGCAAATGATTTAAGAGTGCATGTAGATTTGGTATTACACAGGTTTCTAAAACAAATAAACAACGTGTTACAGAAGATCTGGGAATCTCCCAGGATGTATAAAGTAAATTTAATCTGTTGCATAGTTGCTTATTCAGACACTTCAGTAACCCTTTTTCAGCTGTCATCTCAGAAAATTAAATGCCACTAGTGGATTTAAAGAATTTCAGGAATTTTTTAACTGAGGAATATGAAATTTGCCAAACAGGGGATGAAGGATGGGTTTTGCTTGTATATGAAGTTAGCCACTAGGGTCAGCAAAAGTGCATTACCCAAGATTAATATAGGTTACGTACAGTATAAGTGAGGACAAACATTGTGTATAATGAGCAACAAACATTTGCCTCACCTGTGTTTTTTTGTTCACTTGCACTGTTCCAGGTGAGTTTCTAACACAGGGGGTTCACGCACAATGCACTTTTATATTAAATGGTGCCTTCAATCTTCTTCACAACACTTTTAGGGACCTTATTCTATAAAATGGGGTCCCTTGTGCACTGTCCATCCACCTGTCTGTCACACTGTACATGGTTAACACAATATCTACCTTGATCCTGCACCAAACTTCACCAAACCCGAATCATACACTGCTATCCTCCTATAGATGTTTCGAGTTGCAGTTGGCTCTAATCGCCTAAACCCTTAATTTTATGCAACTATTTTAACCGTTCAGGTACTGTTCAATTAGTATACAATTATGAGGACCTTCTGCATGTGTATGCACTTTTTTTTCTGTATTCAGATAATTTTATTAGAAAACCCAATAACTTACCTCTTACTTAGCTGGCAGCCTCTTATTTATTCCTACAGAAACTTATCCCGGAATCATAAAAAGTTAATTACCTACAATTAAAAAAAAAAAAAGAAATGGTATAAACTGCTTGTTAACAAGGTCATTGTAAAGATACAATTTGATTCTCTTAACCTCAGAACCTGGGTTACTGCGATACATTTTGTCTGACGCCAAAAGCTGTCATATTTTTGGAATGTTATGGAGACTGTTAAACTAAATGGACATGATTGCCAATAAACAGTGTTGTAAGTTATGTTTCTCTGCTGCCTAGAAAAAATCACAAGTATACATAATTTACAGCACAGAACATATCTTACAAGTGAATAATTCAACAGGAAGGGACCAGTGATGCCTTTGTTAATTTTCTTCTGGTTTTTAAAATGTGTGCATTCAGTCACTTACCTGGCTGGGCACAGCAACTAATACTAAGATTTTACAATATATAGGATTGTGAGAAAATGAAGCCTGTACAATACAAATTAGGAGTGTACCAAGTACTTGGATCATATCAGTATCCATTAACATTATGGCAATGGTCTAAATCAGTGGTGCACAACTCAGGTCATGGAGGGCCGGTGTCCCTCCTGGTTTTTGTTCTAACCATACCCTAAATTAGTTAATTGGATCAATTAAGCTTCTAATAAGGTCCAATAAAGTACTTTAGGGTGCAGTTGGAATAAAAACCTGCAGGGACACCAGCCCTCCAGGACTGAGTAGTGCACCACTGGTCTAAATAATAGTGTTGGTGGTGTGAGCGTGCAACCTCAAGGACCCTTGTGCCTAATGAAGGCATAGAAGGATCTACCACATTAAGTTGGTACAACCTGGTAAATGTATGCGGAGTAGCCCAGCTACCCACCAATTTTAAAAATACTTCCACTTGTAGGTATACAACACTCTTGTGCAAGAAGCCCTAGCATTCTGCAGTGTATTAACGACTGCATCTGAGAGCCCTTAGGTGGACAGGCGGTCCCGTTCAGGGGCCAGACCCACAACTGGAGTCTGCCCGGCTCTGAGTGCCAGAGGGTGCCTGACTAAGGAAATCCATGCATAGCGGAATCTCCCAGGGCTGGCCCTGCAGCAACTGGCAGAGGCTCGAAAACTAGATTCTCCTGCGCCAACTGGGGCCACCAGGAGAACTGTCGCCTTGTCTCTCCTGTCCCTCTCGAGGAAAGCAGGGAGCAGCAGTACCGGCAGGAAAGCGAACAAAAGCACCTTGGGCCACTCATCGACTTGGGTGTTGACGCCTAGTGGACCTCCGCAGCAGCGGAAGGAGAACCACAGGGGGTAATGGGTCATCTCTGCAGTGGCAAAGAGATAGACTTGGGTTTCCCCAAAGCGTTCCAAAATGCATTGCACTACCCGTGGGTGGAGTCACCATTCTGACGGGAGAGGACCCTCCCTCGAGAGGAGGTCCACTGCACAGTTCACCACTTCCGCAGATGAATAGCCCAGAGGGACAGGAAGTGCCTCTGTGCCCAGATCAACAGCTAAAAGGCTATGCGGTGTAACCACAGGGACCAAAGCCCTCCCTGGTGGTTCACGTACGCAAGGACATGTCTGTCCTGGATTACAGGGAGGAAATGTTGAAGTGCAAGGTGGACTGCTTTCAGCTCTAGACCGCCTCCCAACCAGAGTTGGACGCATATGTTGTCACCACTTGACGATTGCGTATCACTCCCATTCTTATGCCTTTGCTCAGGGGAGAGGGTTTCTTCTATCAGTGTAGGGCTTCCCAGCATAGGCGAGACACGGTCAGCCGATGGTGTCTGTCAAAGACAGGCAGGACAGAAGAGGAGGAGGGGTAGCGCTATACATAAGAAACAGTCTTGAAGCCCAGGTGTTAAACCTGGACAAAGAAAATAAAACCGAATCAATATGGGTCAGAATAACGGACAAAAATTCAAAAGGCATAATAATAGGAGCATGCTATAGACCGCCAGATTCAGACGGTGAGCACAATAATCTGTTATACAATGACATTAGAAATGTGTGTAGCAAAGGAGAAGCCATACTAATGGGGGATTTCAACTTCCCCCAAATAAAATGGGAAAACCCGGTGGGTAGCGCGAAGGATGAAATAGAAATGGTGGAAATGACAAATGACTGCTTCCTAACACAATTTGTGAAGGCACCCACTAGAGGGGAGGCATGCCTTGATTTAGTCTTTTCAAATAACGAAGATAGAATAACTAAAACAGAGGTCAGAGAACCACTGGCAAACTCAGACCACAACATGGTCTCATTTGAAGTGTTTTTTAAATCCTCAAAAGTAAAGACTAAAGCTAAGGTTTACAATTTTAGAAAAGCAAACTATGAAGGCATGAAACAGAGACTAACAGAAGTAGATTGGAGTAAAATAGAGAAAACACCCACAGAAGAAGGATGGTTGTTCTTCAAAAATGTAGTACTAGAGGCGCAAAACAATTACATCCCTAAAGTAGACAAATCTAAATGTAAAACTAAATTGCCAAAATGGTTTAATAGATCAATTAAAAAAAATATTCAGCGAAAAAAGGCACTTTACAGAGCATTAAAAAAGGACCAAAAAGAAAGTACGCAGAAAGAGTACACGGAACTGCAAACGCAAGTCAAAAAGGAAGTTAGAAAGGCCAAGAGAGAAATAGAAATGAACATTGCTAAGGGAGCTAAAACCAATTCCAAAATGTTTTTCCAATATTACAACAGCAAGAGAACATTCAAAGAGGAGATTAAATGTTTAAGAGATACAAATGGCAAAATCGTAGAGGAAGAAAAAAAAAATAGCAAATATATTAAATGATTACTTTTCACAAGTTTTTACAAAGGAAGATACTGACAACATGCCCCACATGTCATCCAGTTCCTATCCAGTTTTAAATAACTTTAGCATAACTGAGGCAGAAGTGTTAAAGGGACTAGGAGCTCTTAAAATAAACAAATCCCCTGGGCCGGACGAGATCCTCCCAGTAGTACTCAAAGAAATGAAAGAAGTAATTTACAAACCGCTAACCAAGATCATGCAGCAGTCTCTTGACACAGGGGTGGTACCGACAGACTGGAAAATTGCAAACGTAATACCGATCCACAAAAAGGGAAACAAAACTGAACCAGGTAACTACAGACCAGTAAGCCTGACTTCTATTATATGCAAACTTATGGAAACTATAATAAGATCCAAAATGGAAAATTACCTATATGGTAACAGGGTACTGGGAGACAGTCAACATGGTTTTAGGAAAGGGAGATCGTGCCTAACTAACTTGCTTGATTTTTTTGAGGATGCAACATCGATAATGGATAATTGCAAAGCATATGACATGGTTTATTTAGATTTCCAGAAAGCTTTTGACAAAGTCCCGCACAAAAGATTAATTCTCAAACTGAACGCAGTTGGGATTCAAGGAAACACATGTACATGGATTAGGGAGTGGTTAACATGTAGAAAACAGAAAGTACTGATTAGAGGAAAAACCTCAGAATGGAGTGTGGTAACCAGCGGTGTACCACAGGGATCAGTATTAGGTCCTCTGCTATTCCTAATCTACATTAATGATTTAGATTCTGGTATAGTAAGCAAACTTGTTAAATTTGCAGACGCCACAAAAGTAGGAGGAGTGGCAAACACTGTTGCAGCAGCAAAGGTCATTCAAAATGATCTAGACAAGATTCAGAACTGGGCAGACACATGGCAAATGACATTTAATAGAGAAAAGTGTAAGGTACTGCACGCAGGAAATAAAAATGTACATTATAAATATCATATGGGAGATATTGAAATTGGAGAAGGAATCTATGAAAAAGACCTAGGAGTTTTTGTTGACTCAGAAATGTCTTCATCTAGGCAATGTGGGGAAGCTATAAAAAAGGCTAACAAGATGCTCGGATACATTGTGAAAAGTGTTGAATTTAAATCAAGGGAAGTAATGTTAAAACTGTACAATGCACTAGTAAGACCTCATCTTGAATATTGTGTTCAGTTCTGGTCACCTCGCTATAAAAAAGATATTGCTGCTCTAGAAAGAGTGCAAAGAAGAGCGACCAGAATTATTCCGGGCTTAAAAGGCATGTCATATGCAGACAGGCTAAAAGAATTGAATCTGTTCAGTCTTGAACAAAGAAGACTACGTGGCGACCTAATTCAAGCAATCAAAATTCTAAAAGGTATTGACAGTGTCGACCCAAGGGACTTTTTCAGCCTGAAAAAAGAAACAAGGACCAGGGGTCACAAATGGAGTTTAGAAAAAGGGGCATTCAGAACAGAAAATAGGAGACACTTTTTTACACAGAGAATTGTGAGGGTCTGGAATCAACTCCCCAGTAATGTTGTTGAAGCTGACACCCTGGGATCCTTCAAGAAGCTGCTTGATGAGATTTTGGGATCAATAAGCTACTAACAACCAAACGAGCAAGATGGGCCGAATGGCCTCCTCTCGTTTGTAAACTTTCTTATGTTCTTATGTTCTTATGTCATCCGTGGGGTGTAGCCAAAAAGCACTGAGCCATGCTTGGATCGGGTGAATGTGGATTAACCCCAGTTGGATGGCTGCTGAAGCCACGGCCACCAGACATAGTCATTTTTGGCACTACACCAATTGTACTGTGGATCCTTGTTTAAACAAGGCCAGATAGTTGCAAATGGCAGCTACTCTGACGTCCAACAGGTAGGCTCGCATCATAAGGGAATCCATCCGGAGATCCAAGTAGACTGGTATGCACTGGTATTAATTGGCTAGTTATCATCGTTGAGGGCGAGATCCAGCCTTGACAGATGCTGTGTCATAATCTCTGTGTGGACCACTGCTCCTTCCTGGGACTGGGAACAAATCAACTTGTCATCCAAGTAATTCATCACCTTGAAAGTCGCTTGAAAACATGAAACATGAAAATACGCGTCCTTCAGGTCCACTATTGTAAACCAGTCGGACCCGGCCGGACAGACTGAGGATGTGGCGACGTGTGACCATCTGGAATCTCCTCTCCCTCAAGAACCTGTAGAGGTGTTTCAGGTATAGGATGGGGTGAAGGCCACCGTCCTTTGTTGCCCCCCTTTGAGCCTCAGGTTCAATTGTGCCACTATTGCAGTTGTTGTTGTGTGAACGGGTGGGTCTGAGGCCGCAAGCCTTCAGGGCCCCTTTTGGGGCTGCTGAGGCTAGGGTGGAGCCTGCCTTGGAGGCTGCCTGGGCCAGTTCTGTTGAAACTGTTTCCCTGCTCGCTGGTGCACAGGGGTGCCACGTCTGGCATTTCCCCCTCCTTGCTGATGTTCCCAATACCCTTTGCATTAGCTGCCGTGGAGGTCTGGAGGCGGTGTCTCACATCTTGTTAGCTCAGGCTTCAGCTGTCGAGTCCTGATCCTGGGGAAGTGGCAAGCCAACTTCCAACGATAATTTGCCAGGGAACTACAGAAAACTCAAAGAAAGAGCTGTCAACTGGAAGAGGTTAGTTATACCCACCTTACTTACCTGGTTGTGGGAAAGCAAAAGAGACCGGGGACTCCATACGGGACCGAGGAAGTCACTCCACAGAGGGGCCTATCGGCAGCTTTGATATAAAATGCTCAGTGAATACCTGACCTGTGGCAGGCATATCCCAAAAGTATGGTTGTTGGTCATCTTCAAATTGAAAGGGAACCCCCTGCACACTTCAAGAAGAATATATTATGTTGCTGTGCTTTGGGTTAAAAAAAAATAAAAATATGAAACAACAACTTCCATTTATTCCTGTCACAGCATCAAATAGAAGAATAGCCAGTGTTCTCAGATGTGCTTTTTATGTATTGCTGCGTGCCTAAAGCACACACAGCAATCTTTAATCATGTATTAGCTCATCATACAACACTCACATAAATAATAACACTCATGGTGGTCTTTGCTAGTTTATCTAAAATCAACTTGGAGATTTGACTGATAAATGTTATAAAATAAATTCTACTTTTAAAGATGTCCTTGGTTTCATTTTTGCACAGTGTCCAAATGTTTAGCAATAATACAAACATCAAATGTATGTGCACAATTAAAGACAAGATCCAGGATATGATAATATGTATTATTTTAACTAGATAGCTGTTATTTATTAAGTATGACACTCCCATTGTTAATATTATTTTCGTCATTTTTTGGCATAACACACATTTTCCAAATTTGCAGCAGTAACATTGCAAAACACTCAAATTCATGGCTGTCTACTGACATGGTCCAATACCGGAAATACCCAAATAGGACCTTGTTTTAAAGCTCTGATTTTCCTCTTTTCAATGTTATATTGCCAACAGGGCTGTCTCTCAAAGTACCTGAGTAAAAAGAGTTAAAAGGCCAGATCGCCAGAAGGATATTTAACATTTGGTGGGCCCTATAGAGTTAAAAAATATTCACACATTTTAAAACACAAGGGTTATCTTTTGTCAAAACATTTCTTTACAAACTTTATTTTAATACTAATTATTATTTTATGCATTGCACTGCACTGCACTCGCTCAACAAAGGGCACTGGATAGACCGCAGCTCACTAGATCCAAAGCAGTGCTACTGCATTTTTTTTTTAAAGGAACATCTGGAAAATATTCAGAGATAAATTATTTAAAAAGTTCAGCTTCCGAATTGTGTTCCTTTAATCCTATTTAAAAAAAAAAAACATACATGTGAAAGCTCACTATTTTACAGCTGCACAACACTCTGTTAAAAGTTTACTTTACAATCATTTAACCACTCTAAGGCAAATGAGTTTCCAAGCATTCCTAAAATATTACTACTAAGTGTTTATCATATTTTAACAAGATTTATACTTTTTAATACTTTTAAAATGCAAAAAAAAGAGTGCTTCTCACCAATTTCCAGTGTGAGAATACACTGACTAGAAGAAAAAAAAAAAACATCATTTGATCACAAGCAGAAGATAAAATAAAAATAAAGCAGGGCGTTGTTTCTCCCAAGTAATTAAGCAGGCTAGCACAATTAAACAAATGATACAAAATCTGTGCACCTCTTCAAAGTGGGATCATAATCTTTTTCTCTGTATGGTGGCTGATGTTTGCAATTTTAATAAGTTTAATACAAGGTCCTATTTATATAAAAAAAAATGTGCACATGCTTATAATTAACATGAGGCAAAGAAAAGTTAACAAAGTCCGATCATTCATTATTACAAGCAATAGCGTACCTGAATGTTGTTCTCCTCCACTGACAAGGTGGCAGTATTTGAATGAAAGGTTACTACTAGTGAGGTGAGCAGTTCAATCTTGACTCCTTCATTTGCGTGCACAGGCCCATAACTACTGTTGAAAACAAGTTGGCATGGTTACTTAGTAGTACTTGGGAACATGCAGAATGTCATTTCTAGTTCTTAAATTGGAAATGTATTAATCTGTTTCTCACTTGACCTTGCAGGAGTCGGGTCTCCCTGGTATGGGGAAAATAAGAAATGCCAAAACTCAGCACAAAAACGCTTTCAATTAAGATTCAATTGTTCATAATTTAAAAAGGGCACGTGTCCAGCACTACAAGGTTTAAACTATGAAGCTGGCTCTTAATAGCTTAATAGCTGCTGCTGCAAATGTAATCACAATTGAACATGCAGTTCTCTAGTTATGAATTCTAAGGTGTGACATATGTACGCTTGCCTCAGGTCCAGAAGGGAATGTCTTATAAGTGAAACAACCATCTCTAAGCCCTGAGTGGGCCTTATTCTTAGCTTTATATTTGAAGGAAGAGAGTTATCAACTGAAAAGTGTAAATTGATGATTTACTATTCATTCCCGATGTAGCTCTCACACTAAAATCATCATCTTGGCTGTTTAGACAAAAATGTAAGTCAATGAAAGATTTTTCACCCTTTCAAACATTGGACATTTTTGGGTGGGATTTTTTAAACAAAATGCACACACTTGTTTTTGAGTCATAGATAATTCAAATTGCATTTAATCACCATAAAACCATCACTTAAAAGCTCAGAACATGAAGAATATTATTTTCAAACTGTTTATAGAATTCAGAACACGGCAAAATATAACAAGGTACAAAATTGGCAGAAAGAAGTTAAAAAAGTTTCCCCATAATGCTTTATCTTCCTGCTATCCCACTGCAGTGTTTCAGGTCCCACATGCTGGTGCAGATAAAGGAATGCCCCCACAAGAGATACATTAGTACTCTGTCTCCACATGAAGACCCTTTTTTTCCCAGTAACTATTTACATAATTCAGAACATTCTGGAATATAAAAAGGCACAGAGATTACTAAGAAATTACAAAGTAAAATTAAAAACATATTTTAATAACTATTTATGTATTCACTTTGTCATGAAGACCATAAACTGAATTTACCTTGACCTCTTGAGGTCAAATAAGTAAATAACACAATAAATACATCAAACTGTATTTTTTTTTTAAATAAATACCTAAAATAGTGAATTAAATGCATAAAATAGTGAATAGCAATAGATCCTCCCCACCACTGGATTAATGAAAATCACTCAAAGTCTCAAAAACAAACTCCATTGCAGCCTTCATGTCTATCTTGCCTGATCTCTTACTCCTCACAAAATTATCTGTCTCTGCCTTCACAGCTAACTACAATCTCATCTGGGTTCAAAGTTCATCGAGCCTTCCCTTCAGTCTATGTGACCTGTTTTAAGTCTATCAGTACATACAGATCACATTTGTGCATCAGTAGATGCCGGTTATTAACAACCCTGATAAAGACAACTTTCAGTTATTAACAACATTTTCCCAGGAACTAATCCTGCCCCATAGACTTTAATGTTAATGGAATTCTGATTTTAGTAACTGCACACCGCTTATAGACGGACTGAGGCAGAATCATAGCTTTGAACCGGGCTACCAAGCTGCACGCAAACTTGAGATGGATTTACAGCAGGAAGTTGTACATTGTAAACAGCAGATAAGGTTGGACAATTTCTTATTTTAAAATTGTGTTCTTTAGAATTGATTGTAAGTGCAACACATATTTGTTATGTTTGCTTTATTCATTGTAAGATCGTTGTGTAGTACTATTTAAGCCTACTCTTTTTTGTTTTACATACGCGTGAAATAAACAGTTCTATGTTTGGGTATTTATGTTTCTCATGTTAATTTTTCTACACTGTAACATTTAAAAGACAGGTATTTCAGTGCCATATTTGTACAACTACAGTATATATCATTGTTCCATATAAATACACTTGAAAACAGGGGCTTTTCGCTTATTGGCAACTTTTGGTTAATGGCAACTTTTTGCTGGGAACTGAGAGGTTGTTAATAAGCGACGTCTACTGTATTTTCATTTTATTTTTTTAATAGATTGTTTATACAGTCTAAGGCACGAAATGTGGTAATTATTAGAATTGTTAGTTTATGGTGAGGCCCTGTCAAAGAATGTGGGACAAAAAGCTCTTTCTTATTGTAGTCATTCAAAAATGGATGACTGGAGAATCTATAAACAAGATTTCCATATATATGTGTTTAGTGCTGAGGTTTACAGAAATGGCCTCTTGGTAATCTATGGTGCAAGGCTGTCTGTTTTGAGCCATGTGTTTGTTACCACAAGCTAAGGAATGACAGTTTGATTACATTTATGACAGTCAGTCAGTTTGAGCCATGCAAACAGATCAAGGTACACATGTTGTTTGAAATAAATTAGTCTAACAGTTCATCTTTTGTTTGGAGTCTAATCAATATGTGCTCTTGTTAAACTTTATTGTGGAGATGTCAGGAAATTAACTCATGCAAAAATCTTGTAATGCTCTAACATATTAAAGTTATGGGTTGGGGTCTGTCTTTTAATATCTACTGTACATCTCAGCTACCTAGACTAAAACAGACACAGTGTACAAGTCTTTCACTTGGACTCAGTAACACAACTGGTTATGGATCAGAACACACACTTTAAATATAAAACACAAATAATTAGCCTATTTGACATTTAAACATCCACTTACCATGGCATGCCTATGAACTTCATTTAGACCATAAATGGCATAGTTATTGTCATGCTCAGTATTTTAATTAAAATGGTTTCCCGCTTTTTGCAGATCACCCACATTTCCTTTCCCAGCAATTAGTAATAAGAGGATGAATGAAAACCAAAACGAATTTCTCACAATCTGGAATATCCTTCTCAATAGACAAGCTGAGCCCTTGAAGCAGACTGAAGCGATGTGCTATTTCTCTTACAGATGCAAAACACTTCTAAGAAAGGAGGATCTGTTTTACACTGACCCCAAGGATGGACACGTTTGGCACTTTTGGCCTTTTAAAATGCCAAAAGCAAAAGACAAACATTCCAAAAGAAGTGCAGTGAGATTTAGAAAGACAGGTCCTTAAAAAAGTTTTCTATGCCCCAATTTTGTTTAAATCTGATGAACTATCAAAATATTAATCATGTAGAATGTGTAGAAAAAGCAAATCCGTAAATAAATAAATATGTATTTCTTCATGCATATCATAATTGTTTAGGATTTTTTTAGGACTATATTATTATTTTTTAAAATAATACAAATGAATGCCTAAAACTAGAATCAGTTAACAAAGTTGTTTCGCAGATCGTGTTGCACATGTGATCAAGTGGGTTTTTGTTTTGATTAAAATATTTTAGAAGGACAGCTATACTTTATTTTAGTTGAGTTAAATGCATTTTAACTTCAAGTTTGATGAAAACCAGGCACCCGTCAGGTTATAAATTACCCAACGCTACCCGGGTCTCTTTTTATTACCCTGTTATCGATTTATTAATTTGAGAATTTAAAAAAACAAACAGAGCATGTCCAGAATAAGTGCTTTTGGTACAGATGGTTGAATACAGCGGTGCACAGTGAAGTGTAGTCCGGGTTTATTACTGGCATCTTGCTACTGCTCCCGGATAGTTTAGCCGTCTAACAATGACAAACAAAACAATTACTAGACTTGACGAAACAAACACTCACAGTTAGTACATGGGTTTTCCTTGTCGGTCCACTCGTAACCACACCACAAGAAACTTGCCCACAAACCCTGACATACCTTCAGTCACGCCCCCTTGGTAGCGAGTGCAATCACATATCCTCCAATCCATGATTGACTTATATTGCTTATAGCATATTGCCCTCACAGGTCGGGAGGGAGATTGTTGACTAGAATCCATTCTCTGTCTGTCGCAGTCAGTGATAACTCTGTGATCCATTAATAATAACCACGTGGCTTCCAATACGGAAAGCTTTATCTACAGTTATTGTGCAGATATAGTTTATTTCCAAGAAGATAAAAATAAGTAGACTTTATTTAAAAATAAACAAGCAAATAAATAATATAATAATAAAATAATGTGGAGCGCATTAAGCAAGTGTGTTTCCTCCTTTGAATGAAATCTTTCCTTGGCAGAGTTTGCAAATTCCGTTTTCTCCTGCTTGGTAAAGAAATTGCACCTAATGTTTTGCTTGGATGTCATTGTCATGTATTCACAAGACAGAGTTTAGTGATCAGGAACGGCACTTCATTGTTACAACCAAACAGACACACATGTCCCACTAACTCTTTTGTGACTGCCATCAAAACCCAACTGTCTCAGTGTGCTATTGTGACTGTTCATAAAGTAATAGCGGTGCTGTACTGCTGCATTAGTTTTAAAATTGAACATAACAGCCATGTTAACAACAACAACAACAACAGTGGAATATGGCCAATATATGTAACTGTAACTGTATTGAAACAGATTATTATTATTATTATTATTATTATTATTATTATTATTATTATTATTATTATTATCTTCATTATTATTATGCTTCCAAGCGGGCTTGGGAAGCCTATTGTTATTGTAAATTATTATTTATTATTATTATTATTATTATTATTATTATTATTATCGTTTTTCCTCCCTAAACTTTAAACTGCTCCTGTTCACACGCGGTGTAACCAATCAATATGAAACTTGGCAGGTATCATCCTGTATGGATTACAGTTCAGATAAAAAATTGCGCTTCTGTGTCAACCAAGATGGCGGCCTGATGCATTTTTTGGAAAAACTTTTCAAAATCTTTTTCTTGGGAACCGGTGAACCAATTGATCTGAAACTTTGCATACGTCATCAGTAACCAAACCCGCTTCAAGTTTGCAAAACCAGAAATTGCTGTGATAAATTTAGTTGCGATCAAAATGGCTGCCACCAAATTCGCCAAAATGTGTCCCAAACATCAAACTGCTTCTGTTCTTAACTTAGTAGGCATCATCCTCGGGACAATGGAATTCAAATATGGTAAAATGGTGTTCTTTTGTAAAACAAAATGGCCGGCAGACCTACGTTTCATTCTTAAATTTAACACCACTTCAGTTGAATGCGGATTAATTGAATAACTCCAAAGATGACAAGCAGCATCCCCGTTTGTAAATAAACCAAGAAGGTCGCCTGATACATTTTTTAAAAAACATTTTCAAAACCTTTTTCTTGGAAATTGGTGAACTGATTGATCTGAAACATTGCTTTGTCATCAACAACCAAAGCAAAAGTTGCAGTGATAAATTTTAATATCAAAATGTCTGCCAGCAAATTCACTGAAATGCTCCCCAAACATCAAACTGCTTCTGTTTGAAAACCATTTAACCAGCTAACTCTAAACTTGGTAGGCATCATCCTGGGCTCAATGGAATTCAAATGGTGTACTTTTGTTTAACAAGATGGCCACCAGACCTACATTTTCTTCTTAAATTTAAAACCGCTTCAGTTGAAAAATGGTTTATTTGATTAACTCCAAAGTTAACAAGCATCATTCCTGTGTCAATGCAATTGACTTTTTCAAAAATGGTGTTTGTGCATAAACCAATATGACGCATTTCTTTAAAAACCTTTCAAAATCTTCCGTCAAATGTAAAACTAGCTTATAACTCCTTACAAAGTGCAGACAGGTTAATGGTTATTACAGAACACAGATAGGAACCCATATATGCTCTATCCAAAAATCACCTTGCCTGTGACCTTTGACCTCTCCATGGTTATGGTTACTATACAACACATTTAGGAACCAATATATGCTCTATTAAAAAAATAACTTGTGGTGACTTTTGACCTCTCCTTAAGGTTAAATGTAAAATTAGGTTATAATTCATTACAGTGTGTAGATAGGGTCATGGTTACTATGGTGTTTATAGTTATAACGCATTGTGAGATAATGAACTAATGCAGTATTTTGAATTGACACAGCTCCATAAAACTAATCTGTTGCTGACACTTGTGCTTCAATGCTACAGTTTGCCAAAGATTTCCAACTGGTACTGAGCTTGGAGCTGTAAAACTGCCTGGCAGTTCTAGTTATTATTATCATTATTTCAATATGTGATTTTTTTTTTTTTTTACATCATTACCCGGAAAAAATCCAGGTATATATTATTTGGTTGGTCTGAAAATAATGAAAACCAGAGAAATATAGTTTTATTGTGTTTCCATAGATGACCGGTATAGAAGGACCAGTATACCTCTTATATGGATCCAGTATAAACATCACTTCCCCTGTAATATTTCCAAGTAAAACTCTTGTATGACTCCCAAAAAAGATAACATTTCTTATCTTTCCTTTAATATTTGAACTATGTAAAAGTAGCCAGCCCATCTATAAATGTGTGGAGAACATTTCACAGTCACAGTACCAGCAGCCCCGGTTCTTGCTCTGTTGTCCTGGCTGTCAGCCCCTGAAACATTTTTGGAAGTGAAGACTGCATGGGACACACTATTAATTTATTAATGTATGATTCATGCCTAAATAGAACCCCCCTATTCCTTAACAAGATCGCTTAACTGCAAGAATAACCAATTCCATAACCTGTCACTGTATAAACATGATATGAACATCAATATCAAAGCAATATAATTAGCAACTAACTTCCCAGTAGTCAATAATAATAATAATAATAATAATAATAATAATAATAATAATAATAATAATAGCCATTATTATTGCTGCATAATATAATAAAGCATAACAGTGCAATAATGGCAAATTAGTACACAGAAAACCTGAATCACAATAGTTTAATGAGAGAACAAACACTTACCAGAGTAAAGTTGCATCAGTTTAATTTATTGCTTTAAATTGCTGGTCTGAACACTGGCATGCAAATTAGATTTTATTAAACCTTAATTGCTACAGCTAGCTCATTCTTTTATTAACTAGCTAGTGCATAATTGTCTGTTTCTTATTAGAAATGGGTACTCTGGATCCTGCTATTTTTCTGTGAATATAACTGACAAAAAAGATATTGATTAAACTTAGCTGAGTGTGAAAGAATGGATAAAACCTGTGTTTACAGAAGATGTGGGTGGGCAGCTCCAGCACTGTTTATGTATTCTGGCCAGGAGACAAACAAGGCACTGCATTCCAACTGCTGTGAACCAGATGGGTAGGTATTTCAAATGGAGTTCAAGGTTGTGAAGGACTGAACAGTGTAAAGGAAAGAGGACACAGAAGAAAGTATAGGGCAGAACAACAGGAAAGGAATGGTTTGGGGAAATAAAGACTAGTAAACTTTAGAAATAGGACAGGAAGTGCCCAAAAAGAGTTTGGATATGTGCTTTATCTCCCAGTTGTGTTCTTTGGAAGAGGATAATAATAATAATAATAATAATAATAATAATAATAATAATAATAATAATATACCGTACATTATTATCTATGCAGAAAAGATTTTGCACCAGTGGTTCACAAGATATCACACGATGCAGTGACATATAGAGACAGTCCCAATTACACTTTTCAGTCTTGTCCTCTTGTTTAAACTCACTCCCATCTAAGGTAAAAACAAGACCAACATTCACAAGTGTAGCCACCTGTCATAATTCAGGAGAGGAATATTGTTCAGCTTTCATGCAACAGATGTTGCAACATGTGTCGCTGACTTTTAAATAAGTTGTCTCACTCTTATGATCGGTGGAGTTTAACCCTGATGGAAAGATGATTTAACGTGACATTGTTTATCATTAATAATGTTTAGAGATGACACACTACAGTATACTTCTTGGGACAGACCCTTTCTTCCACATTAGGTGGATGCTTGTCATAAACTGAAGTCCAAAAAAATATGTTCTTAAAAATAAATGAGGTATTGTTTCCAATTTGAAACGCAGCATTGCACACAAAGCATGCTTTCTTGTTTTCTTTCTTTCATAAACTCATGCAAACACAATCATAAATCACAATGCTGTAATGTAAAAAACACATAAACCTCAGAAGTACATAAACCTCAGTTTACTATAGTGTCAGACTGTATAACAAGCAAAAGGAACAGCTAAACCAGTTTCCAGTTCTGAGTACCTCTGGTCTAACAGCAGAAGCATCAATGCTCGTGTGGCAGAGCAAAGCTCTGCCCTTTTAAATTGGCAGGGATGGGGTTAACTTCCCCTACCTGCCTGGGTTTATTATGTTCAGGTAGCTGGGGTTGATTAGTTGATTAGGTTGATTAACGATCAATCAGCGCCCAGCCACCTGATATAAAAGGAGGCCTCTGCTTCTCATTTGGGGAGAAGGGAGCTGAGGAAGCAGGTTGGTGTTTGTTTTGTGGTTTTTGAATTTTCTAAATCCAGTGAAGGCATTGCCCAGCCTGGAAACTTTATTTTTGTGAGTTTTGTTTTTGCTTTATTTGTGTTTGAGTATCTGTTATTTTGCCCTTGTGCACTTTATTTTTGTTTATTTATAATAAGATAGTTATTTTTTTGAACTGCAGTCTGTCTCTGGGCCTCTATCCACTCGCCAGCCTGCCACATTTGGTGTCAGAAGTGGGATAGCGCCACCTAGAGGCTCAGAGCAGTATTTATTTTTTTTTGAGAAAAAAAAAATGGGAAAGAAGAGCAGACAGTGGAAAAGGCAGGACAAGCAGCAGCTGAAGAAATGTAAGCTGCTGCAGCCACCGCTGGAGGACCCGGCCAGCCTCTTCCCCTGGTGTTCCTGGTGCGGGAAGGAGGACCATCGTTGGCGGTCCTGCCCAGACGTGCCACCGGCAAACTGGTGTGGCCGGTGTGAGGAGGACGGCCACAACTGGGCAGGATGCCCCTACAACCAGGCCCAGGAAGAGGTGCCGTGTTCACCCCGGGCATCAGGGGCCACCCCACTACCTCCAGCACCACCACCTTCACCACCGTCCCAGGAGATCTGGGACTGGTTGATGCACCCTGAGGCAGACCTCGTCCACGATCTCCCCATAGTTATCAACACGCTGTGGCGTCGAGATGGGGAGAGGTGGGAACAGTGGGAGGAACAACACCACCCGGCCTCCTTCCCAGAGGTTGCCCTCATGGTGGTTAATTACCTGGCGGTAGACATGGGAGATCCACCGGTCACTCCAATAAAGAGGGGTGAGCCGCCTTCCCGAGAGCCAGAGAGGGGTGAGCCGCCTTCCCGGGAGCCAGAGAGGGGCGAGGAGCTGCCGTCGCTCCCAGAGCCAGAGAGGGGCGAGGAGCTGCCGTCGCTCCCAGAGCCAGAGAGGGGCGAGGAGCTGCCGTCGCTCCCAGAGCCAGAGAGGGGCGAGGAGCTGCCGTCGCTCCCAGAGCCAGAGAGGGGTGAGGAGCTGCCGTCGCTCCCAGAGCCAGAGAGGGGTGAGGAGCTGCCGTCGTCCCCAGAGCCAGAGAGGGGTGAGGAGCTGCCGTCGTCCCCAGAGCCAGAGAGGGGTGAGGAGCTGCCGTCGTCCCCAGAGCCAGAGAGGGGTGAGGAGCTGCCGTCGTCCCCAGAGCCAGAGAGGGGTGAGGAGCCGCCGTCGTCCCCAGAGCCAGAGAGGGGTGAGGAGCCGCCGTCGTCCCCAGAGCCAGAGAGGGGTGAGGAGCCTCCGTCGCTCCCAGAGCCAGAGAGGGGTGAGGAGCTGCCGTCGCTCCCAGAGCCAGAGAGGGGTGAGGAGCTGCCGTCGCTCCCAGAGCCAGAGAGGGATGAGGAGCTGCCGTCGCTCCCAGAGCCAGAGAGGGGTGAGGAGCAGCCGTCGCTCCCAGAGCCAGAGAGGGGTGAGGAGCAGCCGTCGCTCCCAGAGCCAGAGAGGGGTGAGGAGCTGCCGTCGCTCCCAGAGCCAGAGAGGGAGGAGGATCTGCCGTCGCTCCCAGAGCCAGAGAGGGAGGAGGATCTGCTGTCGCTCCCAGAGCCAGAGAGGGAGGAGGATCTGCCGTCGCTCCCAGAGCCAGAGAGGGAGGAGGAGCTGCCGTCGCTCCCAGAGCCAGAGAGGGAGGAGGATCTGCCGTCGCTCCCAGAGCCAGAGAGGGAGGAGGATCTGCCGTCGCTCCCAGAGCCAGAGAGGGAGGAGGATCTGCCGTCGCTCCCAGAGCCAGAGAGGGAGGAGCCGCCGCCGTCGCTCCCAGAGCCCGAGAGGGAGGAGCCGCCGCCGCTCCCAGAGCCCGAGAGGGAGGAGCCGCCGCCGCTCTCAGAGCCCGAGAGGGAGGAGCCGCCGCCGCTCTCAGAGCCCGAGAGGGAGGAGCCACCGTCGCCGCTCTCAGAGCCCGAGACAGAGGGAGCCGGGCCGCAGTCGCCGCCTCCGCCACCAGAGGGAGCCGGGCCGCAGTCGCCGCCTCCGCCACCAGAGGGAGCCGGGCCGCAGTCGCCGCCTCCGCCACCAGAGGGAGCCGGGCCGCAGTCGCCGCCTCCGCCACCAGAGGGAGCCGGGCCGCAGTCGCCGCCTCCGCCACCAGAGGGAGCCGGGCCTCCGCCACCAGAGGGAGCCGGGCCTCCGCCACCAGAGGGAGCCGGGCCTCCGCCACCAGAGGGAGCCGGGCCGCCGGGCCGCCTCCGCCACCAGAGGGAGCCGGGCCCTCCGCCACCAGAGGGAGCCGGGCCGCCGCCGTCGCCTCCGCCACCAGAGGGAGCCGGGCCGCCGTCGCCGCCTCCGCCACCAGAGGGAGCCGGGCAAGGAACAGCCGCCGTCGCCGCCTCCGCCACCAGAGGGAGCCGGGCCGCAGTCGCCGCCTCCGCCACCAGAGGGAGCCGGGCCGCAGTCGCCGCCTCCGCCACCAGAGGGAGCCGGGCCGCAGTCGCCGCCTCCGCCACCAGAGGGAGCCGGGCCGCCGTCGCCGCCTCCGCCACCAGAGGGAGCCGGGCCGCAGTCGCCGCCTCCGCCACCAGAGGGAGCCGGGCCGCCGTCCCGCCTCCGCCACCAGCCGGGCCTCCGCCACCAGAGGGAGCCGGGCCTCCGCCACCAGAGGGAGCCGGGCCGCCGCCTCCGCCACCAGAGGGAGCCGGGCCGCAGTCGCCGCCTCCGCCACCAGAGGGAGCCGGGCCGCCGCCGCCTCCGCCACCAGAGGGAGCCGGGCCGCCGCCTCCGCCACCAGAGGGAGCCGGGCCGCCGCCTCCGCCACCAGAGGGAGCCGGGCCGCCGCCTCCGCCGCCTCCGCCACCAGAGGGAGCCGGGCCGCCGCCTCCGCCTCCGCCACCAGAGGGAGCCGGGCCGCCGCCTCCGCCTCCGCCACCAAAGGGAGCCGGGCCGCCGCCTCCGCCACCAGAGGGAGCCGGGCCGCCGTCGCCATGCTACCTTGGACATTCGGGGCCCCCTCAACCAAAGGAGGCTTGGGGGCTCCGACATCAACCCCGCCCACCACCACCCACCATAACAGCCCACCCAAGGGACATAATTGGACTCTTGGGGGGAGGGTGGGGGGGGGAAGGGGGGAGTTGGCCGATTGCGGCCGGTGTACGTTGTACATGGGGGGAGGTGTGTGGCAGAGCAAAGCTCTGCCCTTTTAAATTGGCAGGGATGGGGTTAACTTCCCCTACCTGCCTGGGTTTATTATGTTCAGGTGGCTGGGGTTGATTAGTTGATTAGGTTGATTAACGATCAATCAGCGCCCAGCCACCTGATATAAAAGGAGGCCTCTGCTTCTCATTTGGGGAGAAGGAGCTGAGGAAGCAGGTTGGTGTTTGTTTTGTGGTTTTTGAATTTTCTAAATCCAGTGAAGGCATTGCCCAGCCTGGAAACTTTATTTTTGTGAGTTTTGTTTTTGCTTTATTTGTGTTTGAGTATCTGTTATTTTGCCCTTGTGCACTTTATTTTTGTTTATTTATAATAAAATAGTTATTTTTTTGAACTGCAGTCTGTCTCTGGGCCTCTATCCACTCGCCAGCCTGCCACAGCTCGACATAACACAGCATAAGAACTTCTGTCTGCTTGTGCAAATGTTAAGCAAATATCTATATAAACAGCACATGTATCCACACTGAAGGTAAAGAACAAGTAATGTAATCATACATACAGTGCCTATAGAAAGTTTACACCCCCTTTCAAAATTTTCACCTTTTATTACCTTATAGCCTGGTAATAAAATACATTAAAATAGTTTTGTTTTTTTCATTTATCTACACATCCTACCCCACAACTTCCAAGTGAAAAAAACATTCTAGAAATTTGTAGAAAATTAATTAATAATAAAAACTGAAATAGCTTGGTTGGGCAAGTTTCCACCTCCCTTGTAATAGCAAAATTAGCTCAGGTGTAACCAATCGCCTTCAAAATCACACACCAAGTTAAGTGGCCTTGACCTATGTTAAACTGTAGTGATTCACATGATTTCAGGATAAATTCAGCAGTTCCTGAGGGCCCCCTCTGCTGGGTAGTGCATTTCAAACTAAAGACTCAACCATGAGCACCAAGCGCTTTCAAAAGAACTCCGGGACAAAGTTGTTGAAAGGCACAAATCAGGGGATGGGTATAAAAAAATATGGTTAACGGGCACTGTGCGGAATATACACGTGTTTGAGAAAATAGCCGAAGTCCTTGGGGAATATGGATTCTGTTGAACACCACAACAGTGCCGGGGCAAAATTTTATAACTGTGGACAGAATACAACAATCACTTTCAATGATTGAAGGCTGTCTAAAATCGTACATAGCACGAAAATAGAAATAGCAATGAAGCTTGGTTCAAATGCAGCATCCATTGTTCGTTTTTTTTTTCTGCACATAGAACTGCTATGAGTTTCTTGAAAACACAGTACAATACTATCCCACAATCCCCCAGTGACCTTTTCACACAGACTTCTGAGGTTGGCCACATTTGGAAAAAAACACTGAAATACATTTTTTCTTGGCTAGGCCGGAGTGGAAATGAGGCATTTTATTTTTGTGTAATATGTCCGGTTGCAGATTGGACTGTAGATAAGAATTGGGAGCAGGCAGCAGCCCCAGTCTGATAATGGAGTAGGAGATTGAGTTTTACAGACTGGTGTCACGGTGCAGATGGAAATGTGGCTTCTGAATTGTAATCACTGTTTTCTCCATTTACAAACTCCTCGTGTGAATGATGAGTAATTAACTTTGGGAAACTGACCCAGCTGTAAAGTTTTAGAGTTAAAACTTTTCACACCGCTACCAATAATCTAGTATTTTTACTTAACAGATCCTTCTATGTTTCTATTAAATGTTTAAATTTGTTTAATGTAGGTTTTAAAATATTTCTTAACTCTTACAGACAAAGATAAGGGCAAATATTTTACTGGTATAATATATTTATTTATCAAAATACTTCCACACAAACTGCTTTTAAGTGTTTCAGAAATAATTATAAAGTTTGGAATACATCATTTATAAACCCAGCATTTTGCTGATAGCAGAGCAAGCTGGAGGTCTGTGAACGTTTAAGGAAAGATCTCCATACATATTTCCTAACAACAGTCACTGCTGAAGGACATTAATCAATACTGTATGCCTCATATCCCACGTTTATGTACTGTGATGGAATCTGAATTCCCACAGCACTACCCTATGGCCTCCTGACAGGCCACACTGCAACTGCGCCACATGTTTTTTAAAGGGAGAATTCCACCACACTCCCCTAAAAAACATTTTAAACAATCTATGAGTGATTCTATGGAATCTGTCTTTATCTGAACAAACATACCACACATGGTATTGCAATTTGCACTACTTGACAAACATTTGTCAATGTTATTGGTGCACATATATATATATACACACACACTGAGTGTACAAACCATTAGAAACACCTTCCTTATATTGAGTTGCACCCCCTTTTGCCCTCAGAACAGCCTCAATTCATCGGGACATGGACCTACAAGGTGTTGAAAGCGTTCTTCAGGGATGCTGGCCCATGTTGACTCCATTCCTTCCCTCAGTTGTGTCAAGTTGGCTGGTAGTGATAACGTTCCATCTCATCCCACAGATGTTCAATTGGATTGAGATCTGGTGCCTGGAGAGGCCACTGCAGTAAGCTGAATTCACTGTCATGTTCGTGGAACCATTCCTAGACAATCCTAGTCTTGTGGCATGGGGCATTATCCTGCTGAAAAAATCCATTAGCAGATGGATACACTGCTGCCATGAAGGGATGCACCTGATTGGCAGTGATGTTCAGATATCCTGTGGCATTCAAATGTTGCTCCATTTTTATCAAGGGGTCCAATGTGTGCCATGAAAACACATCCCACACATCACACCACCACCACCAGCCTGCAATGTTGACACACAGCATGATGGATACATGTACTCATGTGGTTTTCTCCATACCCTAGTCCTCCCATCAACGTGAAACAGCAGGAACTGGGATTCATCAGACCAGGCAATGTTTTTCCAGTCCTCCAGTGTCCAGTGTTTTCGTTCCTTAGCCCACTGCAACCTCAGTTTCTTGTGTTTTGCTGAAAGAAGTGGAACTCTGTTAGGTTGTCGGCTGCCATACCCCATCTGTGTCAAGGTACAATGAGTTGTGCATTCTTTTATGGGTCTTTCGGCACGAATGTTGTACTGGACTGTCAGTTGACTAACTATAGACAGTCTGTTGCTCTGCACAATTCGTGTCAGCCTCCTTTGGCCTCTTTTATCAATGAGCCATTTTTGACCACTGGCCTGCCGTTGGCTGGATGTCCTTTGGATGGTGGACCATCCTTGATACACACGGGAAACTGTTGAGCATGAAAAACCCAGCATCGTTGCAGTTCTTGACACACTCAAACCGGCGCACCTGGCACCTACTACCATACCCCGTTCAAAGGCACTTAAATCTTTTGTCTTGCTCATTTACCCTCTGAATGGCACACATACACAATCCATGTCTCAATTGTGTCAAGGCTTAAAAATCCTTCTTTAACCTGTCTCCCCTTCATCTACACTGATTGAAGTGGATTTAACAGGTTACATCAATAAGGGATCATAGTTTTCACCTGGATTCACCTTGTCAATCTATTTCATGGAAAGAGCAAGTGTTCCTATTGTTTTGTACACTCAGTGTGTGTGTATGTATATATATATATATATATATATATATATATATATATATATATAATATATATATATATATATATATATATAGGTGAATACTTGGGTGAATACTTTTGAGAGCCACTGTATATACCACTTCTGGGGTGGTTAAAGGCCCATTACTTACACATCTAACCACCCCAGGCGTGATATATATCATGGGAACCACAGAGCCTGTTGTGGTTTATAACTTACACATATAATCCTTAAAACTTGTCCAGTGATCTTCAAATGTAAGAGGGCATTTACTTTATAGTATTTCTTGGTACACTGCACATATATCAGATCATCATTTTGCTTAAAGTTTATTGCTTCAGTTTATCAGCAATAGAACAGATATTGTGAAACAGGGGACTTATCCAAAAGTAACTTGAGGATTCCAAAACATACAATGCTCCAAAATAGGAAACCACAAACAAGAAAAACACCTGTGTACTGCAATTCATTTCTGTGATCAGATATTGAGTTTTATGTGGACTAACCTGCTATATGTAGTTGTATTTGTTGGCTGAAATGTGAGTCAGCGTTGTCTGTATAATGATGACACATTTTACCAAGCATTTTGGGAATGAAAGGATTTTCCCAAGAATGGCCAAACAAATACTGTGTTGCATGGGTACATCCAAATTGTTAAAAATTGTAAACCTCCAAAAATTTACCAAAAGCTAATGATGGACCAATGGCTCGACTTATTTGCAGCACAGACTTGTACTATACTTCGATAAAGTGATGCGTCAATGTTACAGTTTTATAAACTCCTATAACCCTAACATCTACATAAGAAAAACATAAGAAAGTTTACAAACGAGAGGAGGCCATTCGGCCCATCTTGCTCGTTTGGTTGTTAGTAGCTTATTGATCCCAAAATCTCATCAAGCAGCTTCTTGAAGGATCCCAGGGTGTCAGCTTCAACAACATTACTGGGGAGTTGATTCCAGACCCTCACAATTCTCTGTGTAAAAAAGTGTCTCCTATTTTCTGTTCTGAATGCCCCTTTTTCTAAACTCCATTTGTGACCCCTGGTCCTTGTTTCTTTTTTCAGGCTGAAAAAGTCCCTTGGGTCAACACTGTCAATACCTTTTAGAATTTTGAATGCTTGAATTAGGTCTCCACATAGTCTTCTTTGTTCAAGACTGAACAGATTCAATTCTTTTAGCCTGTCTGCATATGACATGCCTTTTAAGCCCGGAATAATTCTGGTCGCTCTTCTTTGCACTCTTTCTAGAGCAGCAATATCTTTTTTATAGCGAGGTGACCAGAACTGAACACAATATTCAAGATGAGGTCTTACTAGTGCATTGTACAGTTTTAACATTACTTCCCTTGATTTAAATTCAACACTTTTCACAATGTATCCAAGCATCTTGTTAGCCTTTTTTATAGCTTCCCCACATTGTCTAGATGAAGACATTTCTGAGTCAACAAAAACTCCTAGGTCTTTTTCATAGATTCCTTCTCCAATTTCAATATCTCCCATATGATATTTATAATGTACATTTTTATTTCCTGCGTGCAGTACCTTACACTTTTCTCTATTAAATGTCATTTGCCATGTGTCTGCCCAGTTCTGAATCTTGTCTAGATCATTTTGAATGACCTTTGCTGCTGCAACAGTGTTTGCCACTCCTCCTACTTTTGTGTCGTCTGAAAATTTAACAAGTTTGCTTACTATAACAGAATCTAAATCATTAATGTAGATTAGGAATAGCAGAGGACCTAATACTGATCCCTGTGGTACACCGCTGGTTACCACACTCCATTCTGAGGTTTTTCCTCTAATCAGTACTTTCTGTTTTCTACATGTTAACCACTCCCTAATCCATGTACATGTGTTTCCTTGAATCCCAACTGCGTTCAGTTTGAGAATTAATCTTTTGTGTGGGACTTTGTCAAAAGCTTTCTGGAAATCTAAATAAACCATGTCATATGCTTTGCAATTATCCATTATCGATGCTGCATCCTCAAAAAAATCAAGCAAGTTAGTTAGGCACGATCTCCCTTTCCTGACTACAAGCAGGAGGTTCTTAAGGATTCACATACAGCTATTATATTGTTTTCAGCAGAAACTCCAGAAAAAACATGGATTGATCCACATTTGCAATGGCTCTCATTTGAGTGCTGAAAAACAATGTTAAATGTTGCAGGCAAGAGCGATAATTATACTAATTAACTTGAAATCTAACACCCTGATATAGCCTGGAAGATCTATAAAATTAGTTAACTATTAGCTAGCTGTAAATTATGCTCAATATTTTAACTGGAAACCATGACCATATATAATGTATGTTATTTTAAAGATCTGCTTTTTAGGTAAAATGGTTATACAAACAAGTTAAATCACAATATAAATCAATTTAAAATACCACTTGGCTTAGAGCTGCTCATCTCAAACAATGTGACAAGGAAACAAAGAATCATAAACTGAGGATAATGATAAGCAAAAAATAAAGTGGCTGCTCAGCCCTGGAAGCTGAAATGAACTGAGTCAAGAATACATTTTTGGCTAAGAGAATCCAACTTTTGATTCAGTAGCAGTGCCATAAAACAGCTGTTTCATGATGGCATAATAAAAACTCAATAGTTTGATTTCATTGAAACAGAGGAAGATCAAAAAATCAAAAATTGTATTAAAAAATATTTCTGTATTTTAAAATTACAGAAATATAAATTACTATAAATTACCTATTGTAATACACGGGAGCCCTATACACTCTACATATAACAAAACAGGTAGATTATTCATTGGATATGGGATGTCAAGTCAACATATTTGTTTATCATATATCATAAAATTTCTTTGCCTACTGTTATACCAATTGCAGACTATAATCCACAAAACCCCTATCAACAGGATTTTGTCTCAGAGGGTTTACCCAGTAAGTCAATTTAAATAGAAATCTACTTTGCAAGGTAGAAGCCACACGTTTTAACATCCTTCAAAGCAGTCATTTTCTGCATTTGGTACATTGTTCTGTAATGATGAAACTTAAGAAGGACATTCTCTACAAATAGCTTATCTACAAGTAGTTACACTGTAGTTACTGTACCATTTACTACATGCACTTAGCACACAATACAATGATTACGTGGAAGGAACTCTACACATTAGCAACATGTATTCAACTAAGGTATTTTCCCAATAATTTAATTCTCCACATTTAATAATGTAATAGAATTGTGAGTCAACTGTAGCTATCTGCAGGGCTTCCCAACCCTGGTCCTGGAGACCTCATATCTCTTCTGGTTTTAATTACAGCTGAGCTCTCAATTACTTAACTAAACCCTTCATTAAACAAATACTTTGCCTTAATTTGACCATTTTACTTTTTTTTTCAGCTCTTGAACTGTTGTGGATTTCAAGTTAGCTATAACATTCCATAAGTAACTTGAAAACTGCAACGTTCTAGGAGCTGACAACAATTACAAAGGTCTAACGAGGCTAATTATTAGTTCAAGTAAGGGTCTAGTTAAGTAATTGAGAGGTCAGTTAGAATGAAAACCAGAAGACACAGGGGTCCCCAGGACCAGGGTTGGGACAGGGCAAAAGCCCTGTTTGTGTGTGTGTGTGTGTGTGTGTGTGTGTGTGTGTGTGTGTGTGTGTGTGTGTGTGTGTGTGTGTGAATGTAAGGTAGGCAGGGATTGGGTTAATTCTGTCCCAGCCAACAATCACAGGTGTGGTCATTCTGCAGTTAGGTAATTGAATGCTAATTGGAGAACAGCCACCTGTATAACAAGGAAGGAGAAATCCTTTGTCTAGTTGAGGGAGTTAGGTAGCTGTAGCTGGTTTAAAGTAAATCATTTATTTTGGCCCTTGTGCCCTGCTTATTTGTTTTGTTTGTTTTATGAATTAAACATGCATATATGTGCTTCTACTGTAGCTTTTCCTGACTGTCTTATTTCTGACGCTATCCTGATACCTGTCTGTATTTTGAAGTGTATTCCAATCTGGTCTGCCCTTCTGTTGATATGCCACAAGTTTTTCATATATGTAGAGAAATGATTACCCAGTTATGTTGAAACTTGGACTGGACATTATTTAGCCAAAGCGTTTGAGTGTATCTGGAAATATAAAGAGGTATTCGTCCAGCTGTCTGCCTTAGGAGGCAGTGTGGTCCATTGGTTAAAGTCCATGACTTGTCATCGGTTCAAATCCCACTTTTGTCACTGTGTGACCCTGAGCAACGGATGAGTTGTTAAATCAACGTCCAATTGTGACTCTGAATATAATTCACAGTTCACAGCCTACCTCTGTAAATTGCTTTGTAATGGTGGTCCACTATGAAAGGTGCTATATATTATTTTCCTATATATTATATGTCCAATATTTTTATATAGAATGGATGTTTGTCACGGTGTTCTACTTTTTCATATTACTGATAACATTTTGCATACTTACAGTGCCAATATTAAGTATTCACCCCCCTTGCACATTTTCAGTTTGTTGTGTTACAACCTAAACTCTTGATGCATTTAAATGGGATTTTTTTTCCCTTTGATTTACACAACCTACTCAACAATTCAAAACAAATCAATTAAAAATAGACACCTGAAAAGTCTTCATTAGATAAGCATTATCAAGTATTAAGTATTAAGTATCAAGATAAGTATTAGAATTGTGAGGGTCTGGAATCAACTCCCCAGTAATGTTGTTGAAGCTGACACCCTGGGATCCTTCAAGAAGCTGCTTAATGAGATTCTGGGATCAATAAGCTACTAACAACCAAACGAGCAAGATGGGCCGAATGGCCTCCTCTCGTTTGTAAACTTTCTTATGTTCTTATGTTCTTATTCCCCCCCTTTGCTATGGCACTCCTAAATAAGCTCAGGTGCAACCAATTGCCTTCAGAATTCACACAATAAGTTAAATGGAGTCCATCTGTGTACAATAAAAGTGGTTTACATGATTTCAGATTAAATACACCTGTCTCTGTAAGGTCCCTCAATTGGGTAGTGTATTCAAAGCAAAGACACTACCATGAAGACCAAGGAGCTTTCAGAACAACTCTGGGACAAAGTTGTGGAAAGGCACAGATCAGGTGAGGGGTATAAAAAGATTTCAAAGGCACTGAATATCCCTTGGAGCACAGTCAAGTCGATCATTAAGAAGTGGAAGGTATACGGCACCACCCAGAATCTGCTTACAGTAGGCGGTCCTCCCAAACTGATCAGCCGGGTAAGAAGGGCATTGGTCAGGGAAGCCACCAAGAGGTCAATGACAACTCTGAAAGACCTACAACATTCCATGGCTGAGATGGGAGAAACTGCCATGTGTAAACAATAGCCCAGGTACTCCACAAATCTGGCCTGTATTGAAGAGTGGCAAGAAGGAAGCCATTTCTGAAAAAAGCCAACATAAAATCCTGTTTCGAATTTGAAAAAAGGCATGTGGGATATCCTGAGGCAAATCCTTGAGGGAAAACCTGCTTCAGTCTCCAAAAGACCTAAGACTGGGATGGAGATTCACCTTTCAGCAGGACAATGACCCCAAGCACACAGCCAAAGTGACACTTTGGCTTAAAAACAAGAAAGTGAATGTTCTTAAGTGGCCCAGTCAAAGCCCGGACTTGAATCCAATTGAGAATCTGTGGCAAGACTTGAAGACTGCTGTCCACCAACGATCCCCATCCAACTTGACAGAGCTTGAACAATTTTGCCAAGAAGAATGGACGAATATGGCACGATTCAGATGTGCAAACCTGGTAGAGACTTACCCCAAAAGACTCACAGCTGCAATTGCTGCCAAAGGTCAAGTATTGATTCAGGGGGGTGAATACTTATCTAACCAAGACATTTCAGTTTTTTTTTATTTTTCATTAACTGTTGTTTCACAATAAAAATTATCTTGTCTCCAAAGTGTTGAGTAGGTTGTGAAAATCAAAGGAAAAAAATCCCATTTAAATGCATCAAGACTTCAGGTTGTAACACAACAAACTGTGAAAACATCCAAGGGGAGTGAATACTTACTATAGGCACTGTACGACTGATGGCCGGTACTATGCTGAAGTTTGAGAGGGCAGCTGGGTGCTAGCATCTCTTAATTATGACACTGGCAAGAGAAATCCAAAGATAGTTTGGGTGAATCTGGAAAGGTTTCTCAAGGCCTAACACATTGCAACACATTTTACTTTTAACTCACACTTTAGAGCAATAATTTACACCTACTTCAAACCATTTATATAATCTAATGAAAGAAACATTGTGAGATCAAATTAGTGGGTCTCACATTTTCCCATATGAAAAGTAACACATAACGGTAAATCTAAATTTAATTCACAACAGCATTTGTTTTAAGCAATAAGTGAATTTGCTGTGCTTTTGCACTGTCAGACAGAAGCCTGAATGAATGAACACAGAGACCCTGAAAACATGAGTCATTGGAAAAGCAGCAATTGGTAATCAGGCACTGTTTTTCATATGACTAACATGTTTCTCTGTGTTCCTTCATGTGACCTCTTCAATTAGAATGCAGGGAGGAGATGGAAGTGCAGTATTGAAATATCTACAAGGGCTGATTGTTTAATCTGCATTACAGCTTTGAAAAAAATACCATTAAAAAATCAAATACAGGTTCACCATAATGTCTGTATCGTCTATATAGGAAAATTTGAGACTTACAAAGTGATTGTATTAAAGTATCCTGGAATCATTTTTTATGTTTGTGAACAGGATAGCTTTGCAGGGGTGACGTCAGACCAGAAATGTAGACTCCAAACAATGAGGAATGGTAGTCGAATCTGTGATACTATGGTATCCAGAGTTTTATTGTAAATAATAAAGAAACAAAGGATTTAAACAAAACACAACGACTGAAAATAAAGGGCAAGTTGGCCAAAGTAAATAGACAGACAAACAAGCAAACCAAGTGGACGGACAGAAAACAAGTACCGTGCTGGAGCTTCCAGCATGAAATAAAGATTGTTAGACTCTCTCCTTCTCTCTCCCGTTCTTCAGTCACGAACACACAACCCCGAGTATGTGAAAACATGCAGCTTTTATGCAGCTGTACCGAGACTCGATTGCTAATGAATCATTCAATTGGAGTCACGGTACAACTTCACGTGAATTAATAAAAGTGCAATTCCCCGTGCTCACATATTATTTTACCTGCACGTGAAGTGCTGCGCAATCCTCTACGCAAAATGTTTATATCCTGTGTATTTTATACATAAACACCAACAGTAACACACTACCGACAACATAAAATACTAATAAACATAAAGTGGCGGGACACTCCTCTACATGTTTTATGTTCTTTAACTACTATATGATTTTACTTCTCTGTTGTTTTGCTTTTACCAGGTTTTGCTCCTTTCATAAGTGGTTATACCGTAACAACAGAATGGTATAAAGAATAAATCAGCATTTGTGATAAAAGGGAGGCGACCGTAATAAAAATGTCTCTGCTTTTGTCTCACAGCATCGGCCAACCGAAACATTTGAAACTCTCTGCAAACAATACATTTATGTTCTATAAAATATGTCACAACTTTTTTTTTCCATTCTGCATGTTCTTTGAAATCTTGAACACAAGTACATTGCACTTGTAAAACGGATTATCATTTAGCATTACAACTGGAAATTGAATTTAACCATAAAACAATTGTGTTTGTATTGCATGCAACCCACATTGGAGATTCTGGGTTATTAACAAAAAATAAAGGAAGGTTTCTAGTATATGCTGATTCTGAACCAGACTTCGGTGTCTGTTGAAGAGGAATTTGACAATGAATTCAGTGAGAGTCAGTAAATGAGAGACTCGCTTCATTATTGTTATCCCACAGTTAGTTTCAACCTAATTTTGCAACAGCAGGCAAATAATAAAAACATCTTAAGCTGGCTGTCCCCAACCCTGAGACAGGATAATCTTGTGGAAACATTTTACGGTGTGTCTTTTGATGAAAGGTGCATTAGTCTTTGCTGAAAAACATTAGCCTGACCTTGAAAGTAAAAGCATTCATGAGAAGTATGAGCAAAAGCTTTCATTATTCCTCAAGCCCTCCCTTCAGAGACACAAACAATTCCACCGTCCATTGCAGCTGCACAATACCTTGTTGCCAAGCAACTGATCTTTTATGGTACAATACCATGGATACTTATGTAAACTTTTTTTTTTTTTCTGAGTGAAATTAAGTAAACTACAAAGGAAGTTGGTAAACAGGGTGATACATTGAACTCAATTTAAAAAGGGTTACGTCTGTTATTCTGTGTTAAATCTAAATTTCAAGACGTTTTTCAAAAATGGTATTGATTCAAACAGACTACTTTTGTTTTCACAGTTTGCAGCATCTTCGTTTATATATATCTAACCCAAAATAACAAATCCTAACATACATGTGAAAAGTAATTGCTCTTGTATATTGTTCAACCATGTACTGTAACAAATACAGCCTTTGAGAATTGGTTGGTTGGTGAACGTTAACATGGTGGTGTCATGGCAAATGTCGACTCCTAAACAAGCAACGTCATAATTCAGTTTTGCGATAAAGAGTCCACAGAGTAAAACCAAAGAACATATTTTTTTGCATTTTTTATTGGTATTTAATTGTAATGTTCTATTGCTTTTGTAATTTATTATGTCTGGATGCTTTACAATACATTGGTCTGCATGTGATTAAATATATATTGTTTGAGTACATTTTGACTCATTTAGGCTCTTTTTATCGTTTTTAACGTGTATTAATAATGTTTGTTAATATATATTGTTGGGGGGGGGCTTTTCAGGTTCAGAAAATCCAGTGACTTTCTGGAAAATGTACTTACTTCACTTTACCTACTATGGCTTGCAAGTTTGTTTGCTAGAAATATGCACAGCACATACCGTGTTTACTGCATTGATTTGTACCGAGATCTGGTGGTATTGTGTTAAACTGTACTGCAATTTTGATAGACCTATGAGGACTAATAAATATGTCCGGGTTTGGTCTGTGGAAAAGGTGGCAACCCTACTGGGAGAGCTGACAAGAATAATTATTTGTTGGAATTAATCATTCATACAGAAAGTGAGGTGTTATTATATTGACAAACTGGCCACCTCTACTCATTAAACAAGCCTTTGATTTAAGTATTGGGTAGGTTTAAAATGGGCAACAATTAATCATGAATCCAATTGTATACCCTAATAGCAGTGACGGCTCTGGGCCTCCTGAGATGGAGTTTTTGTTTAGAGTGACACATAGCGAGGGAGGGCTTTTTGTAAAATTTGCCTAAAACTGGAATGGATCTGCTGCATTTTGGGAGCCAGTTACAATAAATGTTGATTGTGGGCAATGTACTGATACATTTAAGATCTGTTCCATTCCTACCTTTATTATCATCCGCCTGGCTCAACCTTATATTACCCAGTTGAACTTTTCATTTTGAAGGTCTTCCTAATGATGAAAAACTCAAATTCAGGCCCCACAGCCTTATCCAGGTGCAACACTGTTACCCTTGACTCCCGTCTGGGCTAGTTAGGGCAGTTGTCATTAACAATTGTTGTCCAGAATGTTATATTTAATAAGAAATTGTAAAAAATTGACAACAATTATATGAATCCGTTTATCATAGAATGTGTAAAAATGAATACCTCTCAAGTGCCTTAAAATAATGCATACAGGAAAGTAGGAGTAAAAGAGAACTGGTTTAAATTTGTACGCGGTTGCTTGGCTTGTTAGGTTATTGGTGAACTGCTGATAATGTTAACTCTTTTTATTCTCACAATTTATGCTCAGTCCCTTTTAAACTCATTTTTGTTCAAGTCAGTCTTGTTGAAGCCTAAAGGGAAAAATACACCTCCTCACAAAGGTACTTTTTGCTTGACAGTGATCACTTATCACAACATTATTACTCACTTTTACTAGGTTGAGAAAGGTTCAACAATAATTTTACCAGAGCACTCCATATGAAAAATACACTTTTAGTTTTATGTTTCTATAGTTCTCCAAAGCAGCATTGCCTGGTTTACAAGACAGGGGCTAAATTTTCTGACCCTGAGCCACATGCCAAAATTATCACACAGCGGAGAGCCACAAGACACATACTGCAAAACATGAAATGTTTGCGAGCAAGACATTTTAAATACTAGCATTGTTTTAAAAGTTATAGTGGAATCTTACACTTACTCTGTACAGTATAGTAGTTGTTATTTCTTGATAGCATCAAAATACATGAGAACAAAGGAGAACATTGCAGAGCCTTAAATATAGTGTAATTTGTATTGTGCTGAAGCTCTACAGTGTATTCAACTTTAAATGTAACTTTTTTTACATTATTTCTGTTTATACTGTATGTACTATGTACTTTAAATAAGATATATGCAGTTATTATGAAGCAAAATATAACAAATTTCCTGACTTCACCAAAATCACCACATAAAAAACACATTTTTGAAAAGCTCTTCCTTTGAAGATTTGAATGCTTGGTTTTCAAAAAAAAAAAGCATGTCTTTTTTTTGTATGACTGCTTTGTGTATTATACTTTTGTGGATGACAAATGCACCGTATTTATTTTGAAAGGGATTACAGTACCTGCTCATGACGAGAAGTAAGATATGTAAATATAATATTCATTTTAGACCTGCAATATAAAATTTAAACATACATTCGTTGGTCTAGCACCAACACTCCAATTTTATAAAAAGATTCATTCATCTGAATAAAGACAATTGGCGCGAGCGATATTCCATGCCTAGGGCTCTTCATTTTCGTTTTTTAAAAGTACATTAGAAAGCTAGGAGATACACCTCAGCATCATCAAAGTATTTTCTTCTTTTGTGTTTATACTCCCAGGCAATGATGAAGTTGGCTGATAGCATATCATGATGCATTTTTACATCCTGAGTTTTATTTGCAGTGAGCACTGCAATATAGTGAAAACAAAGAGAGCCAAGATAACAGGTATCAAATCTGAATTCATATCTGACAGGATGTAGCTTGATATTCTATCAAAAAGATAGTAAAAAAAAAATATATAGTAAGTGATACTCTATGTGCATGCGTTGTCTGTTGTAAAAGTTTACATTAAACATGCACTGTTCCTAAATTATACAATTAAAAAGTATAAAGATATAAAAAGCCCCACACAATTTATTCAGCTAGAATTCTTGGCATCTCATTCACTGAACCTGTACACTGCTTTGCATGCAAATAACATTCCTTATGGATCATTAATTGTTTATTACTATTTAATGCATTTATATAGCGCCTTTTATACAAAAGTATCACAAAGCACTGTACAGTGCATAGCAGAAAAAAGAACAAACCACAATGCATTTTACAGCATGTCACACATACAACTGCCACAATTAGACCATTTAAATAACACTGTACACATAATAATACAAAAGCAGCAATATTAAAGTTACATTAAAACCCACTAAGATAAGAGAGCCATTTTATAAAAGTGCGTTTTCAGTCTTGACTTGAAAACTGTAACGGTCCCAGCTTTCCTGACAAGCGAAGTCGGTGCATTTCCATAATTTTGGAGCTCTACAAGAAACAACCTTACCTCCTGTATTGCTTTTGTTGACCCTAGGAATAACCAGCAGCCCCTCATCCTGTGATCTCAGAGTGTGGTTTGGAAGATACGGGGTCCGTAACTCTTACAAATAACTAGGCGCTAATCCATTCAGGGCCTTGTAAGTTAACAGCAACATCTTAAAATCAATTCTATACTGCACAGGGAGCCAGTGTAAAGAGGCCAAAACAGGGGTAATATGTTCACTTTCCCTGGTTTTAGTCAGAATTCTACTGGTGGTATTCTGAACAAGCTACAAACAGGATACCACATGCTTTGGGCCACCAGAAAAAAGTGCATTACAATAATCAATTCTAGATGAAACAAAGCCATGCATTAGTCTCTCAGCATCAGATACGGAAATAATTGGCTTAAGTTATATAACTGGTATAAATGAATGACCTTGGCTAAACACGCTACCCCCCAACTCTCATTAATGCCAGGCTAAGACAGTGGAAAATAGAACAAAATGTACATTTTGTAGAAAAAAAAAAAAACCTAAAACTGTTGTGCACAATTATGTCCATATTTAGCTACCTTTAGATGGCAAATTAACTTAAAACATTTTTTTTTTTTACGGGACACATGCTAAGTTGAATCATCTTGTTTGCACCTTTATATATTTGTTATATGTTTTGATTATTATTTGTGGCAATCCAAGCAGTGCATAATACATAATGTTTGATCGCCACTAACAGCAAATATGAAACAGGTAGAGCAGGGGGTATTCTTCATTGTGTAATTTACTGTTATGCTAATGTATGCTTATTTTAAATAGTGGTGGGCAATGATATGAAAATGATCTGTCAATATCGTCCATGTATTTCGATATCGATAATATCAGTCTTCCAAAACACAGAAAAATATAATAACACAATTGCAATATCAAACATATATAGACAGATATTTGTGCAGGTATTTACATCATATGTAAAGCAATAACTAACTTGATCTCAGTGGTGCTTTGCTTCAAATATCCATGGAGAAAAACAAGGTCTTGTTAAATTGTTTTACTATTCCATCATCAGAGTTGTTATTGTTCAAGCCATTCTGGCAGTAATTGAATCTTCAGCTGCTCTGCGTATAAATGTTGACTTTCAACACCTCTGAAAGTATTAAGTACAGTGTCTTGCCAAATTTTGCATTATTTTGAGATGTGTTTTGATTTTTAAAAGTGCATCTCATTTATAATATCGAAAGTTCACATATTAAAAATACATTAATAATAGCGTAAGTAATCACACGGATACAATGTAATGAACCGCTGACGCATGCACGTATCTCAAAATAATGAAATGGCGTTTGTTACCTAAATGCCAACCAATGGAATAAAAAGGTTAAATAATACTTTAGTGTGTGGTGTTTGCCTACGAGACTGGCAATGATTGGTATGTATAGCGTTTGTTGTATCTTAATATAAAATAAACTTGATTTATACTGCATTTGTATTTTCAGCAGTAGAGCGATTAAAAGTATGTCTCTCAGCATAAGTTATTTTTTTTAATCCCACGATTATCGCAATATGGAAATTATCGATATCGAACAATATCAATATCATATAAAAATATTGATATTGGTGCCCATCACTAATTTATAATACTACAGTATTTCAGAGGTACTCCATGTTTAGTTATGCTTAATCCATTCAGCTATTCAGCTGTATTTGCTAGTTTTCTTTTTATGCACACACAAATTCACTAATTTGTTCACAAGTAGCCTTTTGTAGGTGGTAGACCCAGGATAAATATTGATTTTATTTAAATATTTCAGATGTCTTTGGTATGATTCTAAATAATTAAATATTTCAAATAATGTTGTGAATATTTATAAATATTCAAATATTTCGATTTCTGTTTCAAATATATTTATAAATGTGTTACAATGACGTGAAACATAACACATTAACTTTTATTTAAACATCTATTTAGTTTTATATTATAATATTTTGAAATACATGTTTGATTGAGGACAAAATCTTGAAATATTTTATATTTATAAATTAAATCTCAAATATAAATATATTTATCCCAGGTCTGGTAGGTGGGTGTGTAAAGGTTGGCCCAATGTTAATTCAAGAATCAAATCTAAAGTTTGTCACAATATAATAACACACATGTTGTACTTACCACTTCCATGTACAGGTGTAGGAGAATTGTTAATATAATTCCTTTGAATCAATAACAAGGGACTCAAGGTATGGCAAAGTAAGGGTAGCATATGGGAGTGAATATAATAGAACCAGTATTTTCTCACAGCAGTAGTACATCATCGCTGCACACAGAAGAAGCCCTGTGAATAAGGGCCTTGCAGAGTTGTCTCACACTAGGCACACTGTGTGAAAACTCCACTCCAGCTCACAATTGCAGCGCTGATTGAATTCTTTGATAGGACCGCCACATGAAAATGAATGCTACAAAAGAGCATTGAAAGCAAATTAAATCAACTAGAAACAGAGTCCTCCGACATTCACAAATTAATTCCCTATGCAGGGTTATTTCCTCCAGGCTTATTACCCTGCAAAATCCCTAAATCCACCATGTAGGGAGCCAGAATAGAGAACAAATGGGCAGCGAGCCGAGGCTAAGCTGTTATTCACTCACACCTGTAAGTATTGGTCACAGGTAGTAAACCTACTGAGATCCAGCAAGGAATATAAAAAAAGGAATCTGCAGACTAATTCGACGTGTGACAGTTGTTATGTACTTTTTTTATTAGCCAACTAGGCATTGTGGAGCACACTAGTGTGTGCCAGGCAAAGTTTTTACTGGTCTCTTTAAATGTGTCCAGCAAAGTTCCAGCTTATTTAACCACTAAATTAGAAGAGGTTAGTCAAAACTATTCTTTGAGATCTCATGTGACTCAAGTGTAGTATGTCCCTATAGCCCTACTAGAAATGTATTATTGTCTGTGTTTGTTTAAAAAGTAATGGTTTATTGTTGTAGTATTATGATTTAAATGTATTGTTTTGTGTTTAGGTAAAACAAGTGATGTTTGTTTTGCTTGGCAGCGTGGACGGGCTTAAAGCCTCATCCCTCGAAACGTGTGTAAATGTGGCCATCTCCAAATTGATTAAGTGATAGCTAATTGATTAAGTGATAGCTAATTGGAAGATGGCCACGTGTATAAAAGCACGGCAGCCGCGCATAGCCGGTGGATGTTCAGAGAGGACGAACGTGTGGGAGAGAGAGCAAAGCAGAAAGAAAACAAATTACAGTTGCACCACAGTACTTGTTTCGGTTAAGAAGATTTTGTGTTTGGAACTGGTTTTGGTTTGAACTTTTTATTGTGGCTCTGCGAGCTGTCTTGTTTTGTAAAATTGTTTCTGTTTAATAAATACGTGCTCTGGACTTCAACCCGCTGTACTTGGGTGTCTGTGTCAACTTCCTGGTCTCTGGACCTCACCACTCAGCCATGCTGCCACAATCCCCAAAATAATGCAATAACTGTGCACCTAATGATTGGAATGGTCTAGCAGACTGTGCCAGTGCTCCATAGCTTTTCTATGGCAAATTGCAACTGTGTATGCTGTGTTATACGATTCTATATCATCACTATTGGTCCTGGGTGTTTTTAAGTGTATGTTATCTATCTGTAAGTATGTGGTTGCTGGGATCAAAGTTTAGATGGTCAGTACGTATTTTTTCAATTTTATGACATCATGGATGACATTCTGATATATTTCAGGTGAAAAATAAACAGATCTTATTCTAAAAGCTTGTATGATACACCTTTGTTAACAATATGATAACAAATCTAATTTTAAATATCATTAATTTATTTTATTTATAGGCCAGCAAAAACAAATCTAATGGTGGCAACTAAGCAATAGATTTAATGAAGTTACAATTTGAGTTATCTGACTGGTTAAATGGGCAGCCCCACTTTAAAGTCAGTGACAGTTGCCAGACATAGAGTGGCTTTCTGGTTACCAGAACTTTGTGAACAAGCACGTTTTTTAGTATGGAAATCTTGTAGTGCAACTGTTGCCATTCTGCATAGCTGTATTTTGCACAATAAAAGTTGCCAATGTATGCTGGACTATTTATTTGCCTCTGTCAATAAAAATGACCTTTTATTGTATTTTAAGGTCTCTTGTGAATTTTTGAGAATTATATTTTTGTTGTGCTTTCCCCGCCCTCTTTCAGAATGAGGAGTGGCGTTGTCACGATCACTTCCTGTTCTTTTATGGTAATAAGGTTCATCCTACGCATTGTATATGCATACTATATACATACTGTACACTGTAGTATTTGTCAGATATTCCAATGCTATTTTTTCATATGAGACATGTACATTTATATAAATTAATGATATTGCCCAACTTTTTGTTACACGAATAAATAAAACAGGTACCTGAGTCAGCTCAAGACAAACTCATTACTATGAAAAGAAATTGATCAATAACTGAATTTTGAGCACTCCTCAAATATATATATATACATAACAGTAACAATTTAATTAAACACATTAATTAAGCAAATTGGGGTGTATGGTTAGAACAGCTTTACAGTGGACATTTCTGACATGTGGCAGCTGATTTCCACATGATTTTTAATAAACATATATATGTTTGGTTAATGTAGTTAGTCATCACATTGCCATCTATAAACAGCGTAACCCGCTTTACTGGAGCCAAGGCAATGCTTGTGTGACAGCACTATGAAGTTTTTATAAATTGCCATATGTGAAAACAGATTTATTTCAGAAAATTCCAATGCAATGTTAATATCTCTTTTGTAACTTGCTGTAGTATTCTACCTTTATAGTTTATGTATGTATTACTATTAAAAGCATCCTATACTGATATCTTAGCAGAATAATATACAATGCTGAGAAAAAGTATTTTGCCCCGTCTGAATTTCTGCATTTTTGCATATTTTTCATATTGAATTATATATTTGTGTGGGTTGTAGTAGTATATAGAGGGAGTCTGAGAGAAAAAACTGACATCAAAGTTTGGTGTGCAAGATAATCAAACATGCAATCTTCAGGTGTGAAAAAGTTATTGCCCCCCCTAGTCAACTCAACCCAATTAAAAGGATAATATAACTGTTTAATATTTTGGTTAACAATCAGGCCTGATTTGGGCCAGGCCTGCCCAATATAATTCTGACTAATTTTGCTCCTTACCATCACAGTGAAGTTGTCAGCACAGGTTCTAGAGGCACATCATGCCGCGATTAAACGAAATTCCTGAAGACCTCCAGAAAAAAGTTGTTGATGCCTATCAGTCTGGAAAGGCTATACAAAGCCATTTCTCTGGGGCTCCACCAAACCACAATTAGAGCCATACTGTCCAAGTAGAGAAACTTTGGCACAGTAGTGAATCTTGCAAGTTATTGCTGCTAAAGGTGGTGTAACCAGTTATTGAGTCTAAGGGGGCAATTACTTTTTCACAGGGGGGCATTGGGTGTTGCATAACTTTGTTTAATAAATAAATTAAATAAGTATCAAAATTTTGTGTTATTTGTTCACTCAGGGTCCCTTTTATCTAATATTAGATTTTGGTTGAAGATCTGATAACATTCAGTGTCAGAAATATGCAGAAAATCAGACAGGGGGCAAATGCTTTTTCACGGCACTGTATATATATATATATATATATATATATATATTATATATATATATATATATATATAATATATATAATATACCCTTTTGGACTACGCCTGACTGTCTGAATTGAAATGGTGGAAATGACAAATGACTGCTTCCTTACGCCATTTGTCAAGGCACCGACTAGAGGGGAGGCTTGCCTTGATTTAGTCTTTTCAAATAACGAAGACAGAATAACTAAAACAGAGGTCAGAGAACCACTAGCAAACTCAGACCACAACATGGTCTAATTTGAAGTGCTTTTTAAAACCCCAAAAGTAATGACTAAAGCTAAGTTTTACAATTTTAGAAAGGCAAACTATGAAGGAATGAAACAAAGACTAACAGAAGTAGATTGGAGTAAAATAGAGAAAACATCCATAGAAAAAGAGATGGTTGTTTTTTTTTTAAATGTAGTACTAGAGGTGCAAAACAATCACATCCCAAAAGTAGACAAATCTAAATCTAAAACAAAAACTGCAAAAATGGTTTAAATCAATCGATTTACAGTGCATTTAAAAGGGACCAAAGACAAAGTACACAGAAAGAGTACAAGGAAGCACAAACGCAAGTCAAAAAGGAAGTTAGAAAGGCCAAGAGAGAAATAGAAATGAACATTGCTAAGGGGGCTAAAACCAATTCCAAAATGTTTTTACAATATTACAACAGCAAGAGAACATTCAAAGAGGAGGTTAAATGTCTAAGAGATACAAATGGCAAAATCATAGAAGAAGAGAAGAAAATAGCAAATATATTAAATGGTCACTTTTCACAAGTTTTTACAAAGGAGGACACGGACAGCATGCTCCACATGTTAACCCGTTCCTATCCAGTTTTAAATAACTTTAGCATAACAGAGGAAGACGTGTTGAAGGGACTAGGAGCTCTTAAAATAAACAAATCCCCTGGGCCGGGTGAGATCCTCCCAAAGAAATGAAAGAAGTTATTTACAAATTACTAACCAAGATCACACAACAGTCTCTTGACACCAGGGTTGTACCGACAGACTGGAGAATTGCAAACATAATACCAATCCACAAAAAAGGAAACAAAAACTGAACCAGGTAACTACAGACCAAAACACCTGACCTATACTATAAGGAAACTTATGGAAACATAATAAGATATAATAAGATACAAAATGGAAAATTACCTATATGGTAACAGTATCCTGGGAGACAGTCAGCATGGTTTTAGGAAAGGGAGATTGTGAACTAACCTGCTTGATTTTTTTGAGGATTCAACATCGACAATGGATAATTGCAAAGCATATGACATGGTTTATTTAGATTTTGACAAAGTCCCACATAAAAGATTAATTCTCAAACTGAACGCAGTAGGGATTCAAGGAAATGCATGCACATGGATTAGACCTTTGCGTTCCATTTATTCAGCGCCTGTCAGATGCATCAGGTCTAATTTATTTTCACACAAGCTGTTTATTTTTACACTTGCTGTTTAAAAGTAATTGTATTCACAGTAAAACAGATTTAAAAGACACTGCATATCAACAAGACACTCAGTACTGCATCTCCACTGCTGCCCCACTCCTTGTTCGCTGTATTTATCACATACCTCTTCATAGTAGTGCAAACTGATAAATTATCTCAATTTATCACCAATCTCCTCAATAATGCTATCCAAGTCATTATTTTATTACTATCAAAAAGCTTGGCAAATGTCCACGATTTTCCTTGAGCGCTGGATACAGAAGCAGCTATCTTGTTTGTTTATGTCCGTGTTTTGTCCGTGGTGAAGAGACTATGCGTCTTGCTCAGATTTGCCTCCATTTTTTTTTTGGTTTTGGCTTCTCTCACCATTGAAAGCTTGTCTCGGCTTTTTTCTGCTTTCCAGAGAAAAAAACAACTAGGGACCTGTGTATGACGCCTTTTTGATGATGTCAGACAGGGTCATTATTCATTAGTAAGACATCATCTAGAATACTGCGTTCAGTTCTGGTCACCTCGCTACAAAAAGGATATTGCTGCTCTAGAAAGAGTGCAAAGAAGAGCGACCAGAATTATCCCAGGTTTAAAAGGCATGCCATATGCAGACATGCTATGAGAATTTAATCAATATTCAATATTGAACAAAGAAGACTATGTGGTGATCTGATTCAAGCATTCAAAATTCTAAAAGGTATTGACAGTGTCGACCCAAGGGACTTTTTCGACCTAAAAAAAGAAACAAGGACCAGGGATCACAAATGGAGATTAGATAACGGAGCACTCAGAACAGGAAACAGGAGGCACTTTTTTTTACACAGAGAATCGTGGGAATCTGGAACCAACTCCCCAGTAATGTTGTTGAAGCTGACACCCTGGGATCCTTCAAGAAGCTGCTTGATGAGATTATGGGATCAATAAACTACCAACAACCAAATGAGCAAGATGGGCTGAATGGCCTCCTCTCGTTTGTAAAATTTCTTATGTATAAGAACGGTTAAGCCAAGTCAAAACGCCTGCAGCCTTTTGATACAATTACATTTTTCTTATTTGTTTCTTCTCATCTGTAGTTTCTATTGGAACATGAATGTATAAATATTGAAAAAGAAGCATTTTTCATAATTTACCATTCTTGTTACTTATCAAACACAACATTTCACAAAATATGCAGTAATACATAACTGATCCATGTTACATGTAATCGTAATAATATATTATATATATATATATATATTATATAATATATATATAGATATAATATATATATTATATATATATATATATATAATCAACAGTCAAATATTGTATCTTAAACTGTAGTAAATTTGGTTACCATGTTTATCAAGTTTTTCCAACTTTGTATATATTTTATCTTTGCCTTGTATATCCTGAGATGTATCTAAATAATTTGCAATTGCAAGCAAAAACAGAAAGAGATAAACAAACGCAATGTAACATTTGGACCTGTCAAACATGCCTTCATGATTAAAGAGATGTTTCATACAGCAACATAAACAGCAATGATGTCATGTATAATTCAGCCATGAAACAGAGAAAACGGCTCCTTTTAAAGCAGGGGGTGACTCAATTTTACCATTGGCCATATGATAACTTCATGTTTCATTTGCGGGCTGCATAAATATTTGATTGTCCCTATTTACAATTATTCACTGTTTTTAATCATATATCTTTCAATAAGATTCACCACACTGAATAAAATGCATTTGTTACAATTAGACTTGGAATTAATCTTTAAAACTTACAATTATTCAAAACATGTATCTTACCTAATTGCTGCTCTGAGCGGGTTCATTTGTTGAGGTGACCTGGCACCTTTTTCAGGAGACTAGCTTGTCAATGTCCGCAGTCATGTCTTGTGCTAAAGCAGTATTCAGTATGGAGTGTTGATGCCTGTCGCTCAGTCGTGAGTAGTATTTTAGTAGTTGCACAGTAATTACACATTTAGCGGTATGTAGTATATAACTACACATGTAATTACAAAATAAACATTTAAAAATTACTTAATATGATGTCGTTTATCACAGGTTACCAACACCCACACAACGAGAACACATGAAGTAAACAAAAAAAGTTAATACATTGGATTAAGAGGAAAATATTTTGCGACGACTGGATCTAAATACAACATTTACACAACATTTCTAAATGTTTCTGTTCCTAAGAAATCCGTAATGGAAAGACACTTTAGGACCAGAGATGGTTATCAGGATCGTTGAGGCATGGGCACTGTTACAACATGCTGCATATGAATTTCAATTGTTTTTTTTTTTTCTTGGTAAAACACTTGATGTAAAATACATGCTGTGTAAAACATACCATTCTTTTGGTCCAGACAGATTGTTGTTGCCTATGATGCATTGTACCTTAAAAAACAGACAGCCACAGAAACTATTTTTGGACACCAGTGTTCTTTCATTTTACATATGTACATTTAATACCACATAACTGTGATTATTGCATGCTTTTTACACTGTGATAGATCAGCATTGATGATGCAGAAAGTTGTAAAGCCGGTGAAATCTGGTCCTCATCTCTCTCACAGTCAGTTTACTACAATCTCTAAAATGCTAACAAATATGAATGTGTAGTCCGATGGTCTTTCAGTTTGATCCATAAAGAATCAGACACAAAGCTTCTTGGGGTCGTTTTGTCTGGAATTTGTTATTTTGGCAGAATGAGTTCTGTAGTTATTCAAAACATACTAAAGAACAGAAAGGAAAACAGTAGGTGGCCTCTGCAACAAGACAGAAAATATACATTGTTAAATAAATAAGGCCACTTACAGTCAGAACATGGTTTTACATCAGTTACTACAGTTGATTGCACTGAAATAAAACACTTTAAATTATACATTAAGTACTACAGCAGAGCAGTATCAGATGAATTTTTATTAATTTATGTATTAAGCAAAGAAAATATTGTTTACTCAAAAATAAGCATTTAGCCTAAAAATGCTCAAAATATAGAAAATAAATCTTGTACTGCTTTCTAATTGCCATATAAGACTAGATAATTATGCTGTGATTCACACATGGTCATATTTTCTATCTGCTTAGCTTTCAACCATGTATCACACTTTAATCAGTAAATTCGAAAGTGTTAGAAAATATGAATGAAATTTAACTAAATGGTTATAGTCTGACTTCTTCTAGGTGCACGAACTGGCACATCCCTCAAATTATCTATGTTACCCTCCTGTTTCTAGTCTACACTATCTGTGCCTGAGAATTCACACAAATCAGGGGTTACTACCTCTGATGGTGGGAAAGGCCTCTGAGGCATTAGTTGCTCCACAGCAACAGACTTATTGTCAGAAGACGAAATAGACCTGTCACCCCTTTTAACTGATTTGGGGGAACTTGTCTTTCCCTTCCTAGGAACTGGAATTGGTGTCTCACACAGCTTTAGATCTACACGGTGCGCTCGCCATAATTGGCCACCACTCATCGGTTCTATGGCATGAGTTGTCCCTATTATTTCTATCACCCTGTACACAGTGGATCCCCAAGCATCCTGTATTTTATTTCATCCAAAAGGTCTGTTTCTCAAATAGACAAACTGCCCTACTTGCAACAACGGACACTGAACTCTACCTTTCTGTGAGGCAATTCTTTCAGCAGCTTTGAGTTGGAGATACTCCCTTGCTTTTGCGTGTGCCTCCCTAAGACGTTCCTGGTGTACAATTAACCAGTCATGTCCCTTATTTACCTCTTCCTGTCCTAACAGGGCATCTACAGGTAGACAGGGGTTCCTACCAAACAATAAGAAATAGAGGGAATACCCAGTGGAGGCATGTGGAGTGACATTATAGGCATATAACATCTCTGGCAGATATTCTAGCCATCACTTCTTTTCTGGAGGCAGAGTACGCAAAATGTCATGGAAGGTTCTGTTGAGCCTTTCACACTGGCCGTTCCCCTGGGGATGGTAAGGGGTGGTACAGGTTTTCTTAATCCCATACAAACTGCACAGCTCTGCAATGACCTCATTCTCAAAATGTCTCCCCTGGTCACTGTGCAGTCTTTCCAGAATTCATGAACCACTCCTTTAAGCGGACTCTGGCTATTGTATTTGTCTTCTGTTTTTTGTGGGAAATGCTAGGTGAACTTTGTAAATATGTCAGTTACAATTAACACACATTTTCATGACCATCACTAGCAGGCTCTAGTACAGTGACGTCTACAACTACACCTTCTAAAGGTCTTGAAGCCAACAGGGTACTCATGGGAGCTTGTGGTCTAGGCTGTGGTAATTTGGTCAAAATGCAATGCTGACATTTCTTAACCCTTTGCGGTCCTATGTCGGACTAGGTCCGACATTACAATTTTCCCTTTTCATCAAAAAGACATAAAGCACAGGTCTCTAGTCATTTTTTCTCCAGTAAAAGCCAAGAAAACCTTTCAATGGTCGAGTGAGACCGATAGAAGCCGAATGAAGGCGAAATAAAGGGCGTATCTCATAGCCCCATCCACTACAGAGATAACACTGACATAGCAAAGGAGGTAGCTGCTTCTGTATCCAGCGCTCAAAGAATATCACAGACATATGCAGAGCTTTTTGAGATGTTATAGTAATAAAATAATGACTTGGATCGCATAATTGAGGAGTTTGGTGATAAAACGAGTGAGCAGGAGAGGATTTATCAGTATGCACGTCTATAAAGAGGTATGTGAAAAATACAGCAAACAAGGTGTGGGGCTTGGCTGTAGATACAGTACTGTGTGTCCTTTTGTGACGCAATGCATTTTAAACCTGTTTTACTCTGAAAAAAAAATGTAAACAGCATGTGTAAAATAAACAACATGAGTGAAAATAAATTGGACCTCAGCTCCTTAACTGTAGTGGGAATCTTCTAGTTGCTCACAGCAGCCACCTTATCAGAATCTGCATCAAGTCCATCTGCTGAAAGGACATGTCCTAAATAACGAACTTCACGCTGCAAATATGACACTTCTCTAGCTTTAACTTAAGTCCTGTGTCTCCAAGTTGTGTCAAGATAACATCCAGTCTTTCTAGATGATCCTCAAAAGTATGTAAATAAACTAACATGTCATCTAGATACACAAGCAAAATCTGGAATGTCAAGCCATTCATGGTTGCCTGCATGAGGTGCTGAAAAGTAGCAGGCGCATTGCACAAACTGAATGGCATACGAGTGTACTCAAACAAACCAAAAGGAGTAAAAAATGCCGTTTTATGCTGTTCTTTCTCCTGTATTGCTATCTGATGGTACCCGCTAGCTAAATCTGTGGTTGACAAAAGATCTTTTTATTGAGAAGCTTCTGTATGTGCTCTTATCTCTGTGTACTGTGACTGGGCTACAGGGATGTCATCAACTAATGGAATCTTATGCTGGACTTTGTCAGTATATCCTAGATCTTCATCATCTACAACAAAAAAACCCAGAATGCCTGCTCAGTAACTTTTCTAGCTGACATTGTTGTTCTGTGGTACCACCTAGGTAAGTTTAATCTAAAATGACACAGGGCTTGCTATCTGTAGCTGGACTGCTTGGTTTATCAACTGTTACCTGCTCAACACTAGCTGAGATATGATCGAATCACACCTTGCATTAGTTGTCATACTCTGGGGCGGCCTGCGGCAGGATGCCTAACCTGGTCCTGGGGTGGAGCCATGCATCCTCCTGAGAGAGATTAGCTATCTGTAATGCAAACAATTCTTTATTGGTGTCGATAAGCATCAGAACTACCAACAGTCCTCCTGGATATGGACCAGTCATAGGTTCCAACAATATTCTGCAACTGTTTTCCATTTTATTTCCTGATCCCATTGCCATTACAGACATAATAGACCCTGCTGGTATACACACACTCCTTACCTGCTACCCTGGCCACAGTCCTGTTAACCCTGCTGACATGCTTTTGTGCTTGCTGGAAAACTTCTCCCCAGCCTGCAATGAGCTCTGTACTGGTCTGCAACGCAAATTCAGCTTGGATCAATTGGTAACATTTACTAATAATGTTCATAGCTATGAGACCTGGAACATTTGTCTTCACAGCTAAAGAGGTTCTTTCAGGTTCCCAACTATTAAGAATCCACACTCAAGTAAGACTTTTCCCATTGTCTCAACATCTAACTCTAGATAACCAAGTTAAGGTATCGCTATGCCATTGGCTGCAGTAATCCTGAGCCACCCTGATGTAGAAAGTAAATCTTTATCACCTCCAAGCAGGTGTTTCTTAAAGAAGCTCTCAGTTATTGTGTCTAAAGGCCTTCACACACCAGACACGACGTGATTTTTACTGGGGCGACATGACATGACAAACACTGTGCACACCAGAAGAGATCACAGACACAACGCGACAGCTGGAAATTTGTCAAATCTAAAGTATGATTACTAACAAACAAACGCAATAGAAAATGGCTTATTATTATTATAGGCCTGATGGTAATGGCAAGATATTAAGCGATATGCATATAATCATGTATGAAATTATACAAACCAAGCACGCCCAGATCATTAGAAATCGACTCCCATATTACATTTTTGGCATCATTTTTTTTTTTTTTTAGAATTGTTTTGACTCATGTCAAAATGGTCAGGGAAATGAAATACTGCAAGTATGATCTTCACCTCCATTTTCAGTGAACGTATGTAACGGGGTGCCCAGCCCTTGAGTGTATTTTATTATTTGAGTGGTGCATGTTGGTGGTGCCGTCAGACCAGGAAATGAAACAATAACAATGGTTGTACTGGCGAAACGGCGCTGCTGCGCTCATATTTGATCATTAACAAAATAAACAATTTAAACAAAAGGACACACAGCACAAAGCAAAGGGCACTCTGGGCAAAGTAAAAAAAAAAAAAAACCACTAACAATTCTAAACAAGTATATTTTAGATATAGCAACAATTAATTAATGAATTAACTCGGGAGATGGTCATCTCATTCACATGACTTTTAAATAAATAAACAAAACACAAACCATCCACACATCAACACAATATATTTATATAATAATAATAATAATAATAATAATAATAATAATAATAATAATAATAATAATAATAATAATAAATACATATAAATAATAAAATACACACAAGGGGTGTTTTTTCATCGCTCGTGTTGGAATTTGTGTCGCAGTGACGTCGCTTGTCGTGTCGTCTTTGGTGTTAAGGGCGCTATTGAAAAGCAGAGGTTTCATTGATTTTCTCGCGTCGCTTTGTTTTGTCACTCTTCGCATCGCGTCTGGTGTGTAAAGGCGTTTACAAACAGGAAACTGTAACACCCCTTACTTTGTGATCTACCACAGGGCTCTAATAGCTGGTCTTGGTGGGAGTGTCAACTACAAGCCTGTTTTCTTCCCTCACGGTGAGTGGTTCTCAGCAACCGAGGGAGTTTCCTGACGGGTTTTTTCCTGATATAATATGAGGTACGCTTGCAACTTTTTATACATCATCTGCATTAATATCTTCCTAAATCCGATCCCGTAACTTTCTGAAAGAAACAAAAATAATTTTAAACAAGTGTTATAACTATATTGAGTCAAATACATATGTATTTACCTCAGATGGCTTAGGAGTCATTGTACATAAACAGGACATCTGCTCCAGATGTGTCTGTATGTTTTTTCTTTTTCAATTCTGGTTTGCACAGAGTCATTCCTTCAAGGGGTGGTACACTTGCTACAAATACAAAGTTGTATCTTTAAATATGCTATACTTCACTTTTTACTTCTGTCTCTTTGTCACTGTCTTTTTTTCCTCCTCGGTCTTAACTAAATGATTGTCCTAAATGAAAACCTTAATATGTTTCTCTAGCCTGTTCCACTATGGTCATTTATCAAAAATGATCAATACAGCTGCACCATTTCAATAACAATTTAGTTGCCATTTTAGTGAGTTTTTTTCCCTCTGGCTCAGATGGTAAGCAAGAGGACAATATTCTTAAGATAGAACTATTAAAAATGTGTAAAATAGTTTCCAACATGTATAGTAAGAGGTGAAAACATGTTTCCAGGCAACAAGTGGTAAAGGATAAAACAAATCAGCATGTCATTATAGAGGAAGTTATAGAGTGAGGCCACATCATTTTCTGTCAAGTTACATTTAACCACATTTCATTGTGATGTCTTTGGACCCCTACAATCCCACAAAAAAAAAAACCCTCTGCATGAAGAGAACACAGAATGAAAGATATGATAAATGAATTCAGTATTCTCTAAAGTTGCGCTTCTTGACATAACTTTTTACTAAAGATGTAATGTTAGTAACAGACCAATATGGTAATGTGTAAAACAACTTATATATAAGTCTTTCAATATGCAATCTTTCTATTTCTTGTAAATGATGCACTGGAGTTCTACCAGACCTGAAACACATCACAGACGTGAAGGACTGTTTTTTTTTTTTTTAAAGCCAATAAGACAGGTGTGAGCTAACAGCCATGCTAAAAATGTGACACCTCTTCCAAAGAAAATGAAGCTGCCACATGAAAGTGTGTCTGTTTTTCAGTCACTAACTTGTTTTTAAAATATATAGGGTGTGTCTAAGTGAGATCAGATAAAAAAAATAACATATTAAATTGCATGGATTCTAAGTAGGATGCCTGTTGTTGTATATATGTGTTTGTTTTGCATATTATTGCCCGCAACTTACAGTATATACTTTTTAATATTTTGTTTATTGGATAAAAGTGTCTGCTAAATAATAATAATAATAATAATAATAATAATAATAATAATAATAATAATAATAACAGGATATTATCAGTATAATTATTGGCAGAACAACCCTATTTATTAAACACCAATTTTTTGCCAATTTTTTTATGCAACTTGTTCTATCTCTGTCTATATTTAAAATTAGACTTGGATTTTGTTTTCATATTCAACTGTTTTTACTTTTATCAGATTTTTAAATAGATTTATTTAAACTTCTCTGCAGTTTATTTTAAATATATTTTAACTCTTACGTGACTTGACATCTGCTGTATTTAAGGATTGCTTGTTATTTTGTTAAAACATTAATTGTCACGGTAGTCCTTTCTAGGAATTTGATCTTTTGATAATGTAGGCCCAGAAGTTTTGTGTACCTGTGTTCCATTACTTTCTGCTGAGAAACAATTTCTGCTGTGAAACACCATAACAATCTGTACAATAAATGGTCTGTTTGGATGAGTCTGATCTGGGATTAATGTCTGCCAGTGTGATGTACTTTGCCAATTACTAAAAAGAAGGTACATTTGTTAAGTTTTACCAATCATTCTTTATCTGATAAATCACTTTTTATGGTTTTCACAGCAAAAGCTGTTACTATAATACTAATACATTACTCAGTCTATTTCTTTTTTATTTCTAGCTGGTGGTCTAAAGGTTAAAAAAAAAAAAAAAAACTAATGAAGTATATAATTTGCAAAATGCTGTACTTGCCTGTTATGTAGTTACAGTGCAACACCATACTTAATAACAACATGAAAAATGCTGGCAGTTGTTTCTGTCTTGTTTAATTACTCTGTATAGACAAGGTTGTGTTCTTACAATGTAATTGCCAAGTAACTACACATGCAATTACAGTGTAGTTAATATACACATAGGGACAATTTATTGAAATTGTTACCAGAATAAAGCATTATCAGTTTAATTACAAATATAACAACCAATGCTTTATGAAGCTGTCTTTTTATGTCAATTAATTATTGGCATAAAAACATACATGGTGCTCTATTTCACATAAAGAATGTTAATGATATGATCCATAAAATGTATAGATTCAAGCATAAAACATACTGGTTGGTAGAAAAACAAAACCAAACAATATAGGGTAGTTGGTAAAGAATTCTGTTTTGAAAATTAACATCATTAATTTTCCATTTTGCTTAACTATTTTGTCAAGAAATCAACAAATGCAAAATCTATAGTTTGAATTTGAAGGTAACTGCATATTTGTCAAATCAAAGAATTATTCTAAACAAATTATTAGTAGGCTAGTATATTATGAATATTGTGTTTGCACTACATTTCACACATTAGGTAGGCTGCTAAAATGCCCTTTATTGAAATTCCTAGTTTGTTTTAGAAAAATCTGGTCAATTGTGTTACATTTTTTGTAATGTTTTCAAGGCAAATTATTATCTGAGTTATTTAGAAGACCGCTTTATGCCTGTTTCTTTTCTTTTTTCTTTTCTTTTAAAAGAGATTTATATCGCTGAAAGCTGTTTACTTAACAAGCTAATAACAAAGGCGCATTGTCATGCATTAGGTAATCGTTTATTCCAGGTTTATGGTTTAAGTAAAATAAAAAACGTATAAAAGAAAAAAAAAGAACGACTTTAAATAGACAAGGCAGGTGGTCACAGGAACATGCAATTAAACGTGTCATTACCTGATACTGTATATAAAGAAATGCAGAAATACTTCTTGAAATGTTTTCATCAACTTTGTGTTAATGCAGCACCCTATCCCATATACAGTATAGACATATACAACAAAGAACTCCTTTAAAGCACAGAAACAATGTATTCTTAGTTGCGGTCACTTCTGAAACACCATGGCATATAAAATGTGTGTGTGTAAGTATACTTAGCAGCATAACATTACATGAAAATTTGTAACAAACACAAACGCCACATTAATGCTGTATCAATTGATACAATATCTATTTATTAATAATATATACTTATTTTTTAGTTTACATCACTGAAACCTATGTTATACGATATTTTAACGTTATCAGGCAACAGGCAGCAAAATGTTGCTTCTAGCTTCAGCTCGTGTAACATGTAGGTTTTGTGTGAACCAAGCGTGTTTACACAGTTTACTTTGCTTTTTTTTTAGGAAAATTACATGTTTACACAGTTTACTTGCTTTTTTTTTCACGCAGTTTTAAATGATGTGGGGGGGGTGGGGGGGGGGGGGGGGGGGGGGGGGGGGGGGGGGGGGGGGGGGGGGGGGGGGGGGGGGGGGGGTGGTGGTGGTGGTGGTGGTGGTGGTGGGGGGGGGGGGCGGTCACGTGACATTGACACAGATCCTGCCTATTGAGATTCAGACCACCCACATGGACGGTGGAGCTGCAATAGAAACAGGCATGCAATTGTGAGACCTTCCAGCACTCTGCAGAATGCTTGCATCCAAGAAGGATTATTACTCGCCAAGTTCAATTTTTTCATAAAAAAAAGAAGAAACGTGTAATCTTTAAAATAAGTGGCAAGTCAAAACTGCTGGGGGGGAGAAACAAAATATAACACAGTTCCAGACGGTTTCTAAAACTTGGATAATGGTAAGTAACAGAGATGATTAACTTTGAGAGTATCCTCCCCTGGAGTGAAATCTTGGCAAATGTCAGTGCGTCAGTTGTGATACTGATATACTTAATTCAGTAACTGAGTACTGTAACTAATAGCAGGATTATTACGAACGCGGTGGTGGTTCGATGTTGATGGAGCTTGTTAGGGGACATTTTGTAGGGGTGTGCAATTGGAGACCTGTCTAATGTATTATTATTATTATTATTATTATTATTATTGATCAACTCTTTGTTGGGGTCTCCAGGAGCCCTATATCCAATTTTCACGCTCCAAAGGGTCACCCTCAGCTTCCATTCAGCCTTCTTCCTGAGGCACCACTCAAGCGATCTTTCAAATCGGAGAAAAAAAAAAACAGATATCTAATTGTCACTATTGCTTTTGGAGTAAATGCACCTATATAAAGTTGCAAACATTGAATAAAAAAAAAACCCACCTCCCATTATTATTATTATTATTATTATTATTATTATTATTATTATTATTATTATTATTATTATTATCATACAGAATACCATTGGACGCACGGTAAGTAATTAAATAAATGTATAAATAGAGATGCTCCTAACAGGGTTCCTACGGAACATATGACACACAAACAACCCAAATGTGCCCATAACATAACCTACACAGATAGATGAATTACACATTGTATTTATTTGATTTGATTGTATTATACTCCTGCAATGTCCACAGCAATTTAAACTTTAAACTTTACTACTTTATGTAAGTAGCCCTATTTATTTCGCTCAACGAGAATAAACATTAATTGGTGTTTTATTTTTGTTCATGTCTACCCAGTGGGTAGTTTTATTTCCTATTATTTCTTGAGGCATATTTGTCTAATTAATGGTTAGTTGCCGCAGCGCTGTGTCCTGGACATCACGTTACTCGGTCATGTTCTGCAAAACCACACGGTGCCTATTATTCTTGTTCAACTGAATATTCACCTCATTTCTGGAACCAGGATATGACAGGACAGTGCTCTGCAGCTAAAGAGAAAGTCGCCTGTATCAGTGTCTATTCGCATGGCTTAGCCGTTCCTTACACAACCATGTAAAACCTTTCAGGTTAAGATATAACGTGTACGTATAGGCTATCAGTATAATCACATAAGAAGATTAGCATGGCTGTCATTCGCACTGCCATGCATTTTATATTTGTATCTAATTCTAATGGGCCAATAGGATAGGGCGCATGCAGTACACTTTTTTTGTTCGATCTGTTAAAAAAAAAAAAAAAAAAAGATCTTGAATCAAAAAATGTTTAGACGTCAACGGCAGATTGCATTGATTTATTTTTTTATTTTTTTTGCGCTTACACATCGCATTTTCAAATATACATTGTACTATTTTACTATACTTTTATTATTATTATTTTTTAAAAAATTTCACTGGAAAACTATACTACGCCAACACAGTGTTAAATAAGCATACTGCTTTGTATTGATCATCGTTCGCTACAAACCCAGCTGTAAAATGTTCCATTATCTCAGTCTATTTAAAAGTGTACGTCATATACTCCTTTGACATTAAAGTTAGCTAAAACTAAAGTCATGCATTACCATCTCACTTCTATGCAAATATACCAATACCAATTTCCATTCACACACACGTCTAGAAAGCAAAATTGATAAACTGATGGTTTGTGACAGTTGACAATATAAGCAGTCGTGATACTATGTCATATTATATGACATATATTCAGCAATATTATATATATATATATATATATAATTATATATATATATATATATATATATATATAGTTTTACACTGGCTTACTATTTACTGTGTACTGCTACTGATATTTGTTTGTATTTAATGTAGAAATAAAGATTCCTTGAGTATTAATCGAGATGATCTCGCAGTAAAACAGACACATTTTAAAAGGTAAAAAAAAAAAAAATCTAGATGTTTCGACAGTTTATGAAATCCATGGCAGCGTCTACACATATTTGTATTTGGCTTAGACTCCACTACCACTTCACATTGTAGGTGTCGCTGTGTAGAGATGTCTTAATTTTTTTTTTTTTACTGTATTCTTTTTGAAGTCTTGGTCTTCCCTTGACAGTAATAAACCGGTCTACCCAAAATAAATAAATAAATAAAAAATAAATAAATAAATAATAAAACGCAAAAGGGGAAATGGTCACTGTCTACAGTAGGCTTTATTCTACGTTTCTGGCGAATAAATGCTTCATTTAGGCTATACATTATTTGCATTGAACAATTAGGTAATAAGATGTCAATATAATATAAAACTTGACTACCCAAGAATACATACAGGCTTCACAGAATTGTATTTCTAAGACATATACGAAATATAATGTATCGCAGACTCGTTTAATTTAGATAACTGCAACAGTTCAGCTTAAGCCATTAGTTTGGACAAAAAAAAAAGTACTACATTAACATATTTAATGCAATACCGGTACGCTTTTCTATCTTTCTTATTTGCAACAGTATATCATTTATGGTCTGTGAATAAGCCTTTAACTTCGCCGTTTCCTTGCGTTGGAAAGTTGTGTTATGATACATGAATCATAACATAGTAAGTGGGCAGGTCTTTTTGAAGCTCACCATTGGCCGCTGCGTTGACAGCAATGAATGGTATTGGATAACGCAACGGGTAGACCCTGCTCAGAAATGTACTGCTACCACTTTACAAGGAAAACTGCAAAGCTGTGTTGAAGTATCGGAGCGTCTTTTGGTGCGCAGTCACGTGAACCTGCAAACCCCTTCAAACCCCCCCCCCCCCCCCCCCCCCCCCCCCCAAAAAAAAATACAACCACAAAAACAAAGCATCGTAGCGTTTTAAAATGACGGGACATCAATTAAAATAAATTTAATAGGAAATTTTAAAATAGTTGTAAAATTAAGATTACATCCTACATTTTTTGTTATATAAACCATTCTGCTAAAGTGTCAAATATTGTTAAAAATGACATTCAAACTGAGCAAATTCTGCAATACATATTTAAGAAGTTTGTTGTTTTCACAGAAAAATACTACATTTAATTTACAAAAATGCAATTATCAGTATATCAAAAGTGAGATTATGTTGCGTACTAATTCATACACATTGCACTCAACAATTGTGGATACAAAAATATATATTATTCAATGAGTTGGTTTGCATAATTAGCATTTACACATTCAGGGTCACTATCCTGCCTCAAGAAACGAATACATAAATACACCGCTATCAACTTCATTACATGTATACGGGGATATCGACTTGTTCCCGGCAAGTTCAACAGATGTTTTTCTCTGACAAAATTCTGTTATGTTGTGAAACCTCTTAATACAAAATTGCAGAAAACTGTCTGATAAAACTAGCGGTTATTGTCTGCGGAAATGTTAATTCTGTGTCAAACAAGTCAAACGGTTTGTTTTGTAAAATTTAAAAAAAAAAAAAAAAAAACCTGGCACATTCTACTGCATTATCCACCAGTCTGTCATTATTTGTGTTAAGCCTGGGAATTCACCGGGGACCTCCCAGTAGTTGCTGAAACACGAGGCCAAGATATCACTAAAAGGTTTTCTTTAAAACAGCTTTAAAAAAACCTTCCGCAGTTTAGAATCCTCACATAACATATCTTTTAACAATCACAAGGACTGATCTCGGTCTGAAGAAAAACCCGTGGACCATATCATAAAAACACTTTGGCCGTGTGTTGCATGCAAAAGAAGCGAAGGCAGGGTCTCTTTAAGGCTCCCCTGATGTTGGAGAAGCACACAAGGGCTGTCTACCTGGGTGGTCCCTCTACTTTGGTGAGCTGTTGCTAAGCAGCTAATAATAGTCGTGTTTGCGGAGTAATTTTTGCCCTTCTGGAACCAATCAGATCCAAGAAACTTGTGCCATCTGACAGCACTGGAGGCGGGATTTTGATTATTTCTAGCTTACCCCTCCTCCCCTTTCTCCAAATGGAGAGAGTACTTTTTTTCTCATCTATAGAATCTGGGAGCCTGCACAGTCCCGGGGCCTGAGAACGAATGCTGCACACAGAATGCAACAACAAGCGAGCGATCGGAGTTGCTGTTTTGGGATAGGAAAGCTTCTTCACTGCCTCGTCTTTTAAAAATAAATAAATAAATAATCTTGAGAGGACAGAAAACAGTGAATGTGGGAAACAGTGGAGACCTCCGGATCGCGAAATGTTGGAATGGAAGGCGCAAACTTTGACTCGCCGTCCTTACCAGGAGTATGAACAAGCTTGCCAGCCTGCGAGCAGTGGTAGTGAAACTTTGTTGTCCTGGATTATCAAAAAGCGCGTTCGTGGGAATTTAAGACCGTGGATCGCAAAAACAGCCCAGTCCATAAAACATGGCCTCGGCTGTTAATGTTTCAGAGCAGGAAAGCAGGGACCCTGATCTGCCGAGGATAACAAGGAGGACCAGAGGGAATCGCACAACAGCCACAGCAACTGATCTGGAGTATCTACAACGGCCAAGCTACTGCGATGCAGCGTTTGCATTGGAACAGATATCAAAGGTGCATTTCTTTAGAATACATAAATATAATGCATTGCTTATCTTTTTGCGAGTTGTTTTCCACTTTCCGGGAACTCATCCTGCAAGTAGATAACGGGGAAAAAGCATGCATTTTGCTATGGAAACTTGCACCCTTCTGAAATGCTACTATGTATTGTGATGGATTTCTACCAAACATTCAAAGTAGTTTAGTTGTATTCATGCTTGATCGTTCTTCAGTTTATTTTTACTGTAAGCAGTACTTTAAAAAAAAAAAAAAAGCTTGATGGTAAATTCTGCTCTTGCACTTGGTGCATGAAAAGTAAAAAGAAAAACAAGTCTGACCACTGATGCTTCGTAAAGAGTATTGCCCCTCGGTTATTCAGAGACGGGTCACAATGTGTTTTGTCTTCAGTCTTGAAGTGAAAGCGGCGCTTCTTTTTATTGTTAGAATTTTGTTGTATGTAAAGATGTATGAAACACATTCCAGTTCTAAAGAGATCATATCTGTACAAGGAGTCTTTCCAGCTCTGTAAAACCAAAAAAAAAAAAAAAAAAAAAAAAACCCATGTGGCTGCCCTCTTCCGTTCACAAATATTGTCGTAACTCAACGATGGCTGCTCCACTTCCTAATTCAGTTCACGCAGCGTCTCCGAACTCTGTGGAAATGATCTAGCTTCTGGTTTATTACAGCGCTGCAAAACCACGTGGATCTAACTTTACTACCGCTTGTTAATATCGCAGGACGCTGATACTGTAACAGTCGTCATTGATACAACTCTATTTTTGTTATTGTTCTGTTATAACACGTGTCATGCCTTCTTGAGGAATTAGAAGCATAGTGACCCGCACCGTTTTGCATGTAAAAAAAAAAAAATAAAAAAAAAAATAAATCTGATCGATATTCCCGAACATTAAAGAAAAAAAATCCATAAACACGCACAGTGTAAAAATCAGTTCATGTGGATACAGTCGGTCTACATCATACTATGATATAAACCATTGATTCGGCTGAAAAATGTTATCGTCAAGAAAAAAAAAAATCCTCAAGGCCATAGTGGGCATATCTGCATTACTGACAAGATCATGTGGACACCAAACATCTCACACAGTATATATTAAGTTATAACAACACGGTTTATATTAACAATACTGTATCTCACTAACGATGTTTGTTTTTTAATTATTTTTTTTATTGTGGTGGCTAATATGTAGTTAATATGCGGTATTGTTTGCATGGACTGTTTAGCTATCTGATTTTTTTAGTTAAGTATCCGTGTATTCAAAATATCAGCCTATGTCATGATAAACTGGCACATTTACCTCCCGAACAAGTAACATTGGCCATTTCTTGTTTCATTGCAGGGGAAAGCTACTGGAAGAAAAGCACCCTTGTGGCTGAGAGCAAAGTTTCAAAGACTCTTATTTAAACTGGGCTGTTACATTCAAAAGAACTGTGTGAAGTTTTTAGTTGTGGGCCTCTTAATATTTGGGGCGTTCGCTGTTGGATTAAGGGCAGCTAATCTTGAAACCAACGTGGAGAAACTGTGGGTGGAAGGTAAGGACACCTTTTAAATTTTGAACTATTTCGAAATACTTTGTGTAAAGTTTGTGAGAATAATCCCAGAATGATTGGGGGGAAAAAAACAAAACAAAACAAACATACAAACAAAAAATACCAGCACCCCAGCGAACTGGATGGATTGTTTATTGAATATATGTTTGGCTAAGAACCAGGTTAAACTCGAAAATAATTTACTGTGATTAATTATGTTGCAGTGTTTGTGCGTTTAATTTAAACCTTGCATGACATTTTTTATAAGGCGTTTTGATGGTGAGGTGGGAGTTTACTTACCTTTTAATAAATAATAAATCTGGAAGAAATAAAAAAATCTAGACAGAAGTGCTGTCAAAGCCGCCATTTTGTGTGCGTGTGTGTGCCCCCAGCTGTAGAATGCGACCAGTGCAGCTCTGAGAGTCTGTGTGTGGTCCTGTTTTGGATAGCTTTCAACTCTCAAAAAAACATTCGTCTCTGGGTTGGAAGAAAAAAAAAAGAAAAGAAAAGATTGACACTCATGTTTGTAAAATCGATGAATGAATTTTAGCGTATCGGGACTGTTTTAATGACATTAAAGATTACATTTTTATGAAAGAATTTGAGGAAAATGTAGACTTCAGTAAGGAGGGGCAGATCAATTAAGATTTTTCTGGCTCTGATCTACATTCTAGTCGTTAAAAACAAAGGGTATATAAATGCTGAATAGATAATTAAAGGAAGACCACAGTCGTTTAGAAGAGCTTATTTTGCAAGATAATTTTAATTACTGTAGCGTATAGTTTTTAAAATGCTATGATGCATGTTTTAGATTGAGGTATTTTTGTGCGGTGGCTGTTTTTGTTTTAGAATATCTTTAATTAAGCATTTAGTGATTTCCTTTTAAGCTATTTTGTTTTTCTTTGGTAATAAGGCGTCGTTTTAAATAACACTAATTATACTAATGATAAACATTACTTGAAATGTATTGTGTAATTTAGTTAACTTGGTTACTGTTAGATGTAGTTCGCAGTTGGGCATCATTTGTGTAACACAATATTACACATCAGGTTTAGGAAACCTGTTCAAGTTAACTGGTTTGCGGGTTATCCTTACATTTCTGTCGAGGGGGTGGGGGGCATCAATAGGAACTGTGACACCTGTTTGTATGTGTAAAAACTCTTGATCACAAGGGTGTTAAAATAACAGAGGCCAGTTAACAGATTAGGAAATTGGGATTGATTTCTCTGCTTTCCACCATCTCTTTCCCTTCCAGCATCCCCACCAATGTTTTTTTTAGGTTGAGCCTAATGTAGCTGTGTGTGTTCCCAGTGGAGTGTGTAAGGTTGTGTTCTTGAACATGGGCGCTACACAAGTAAACCAAAGGTGCAGCAGTTGCATATTTCTGTGGTTAAAATGTATAAACAGAAGAGAGTGTGGAATGAAGGACTGAGCAGAGATGAAATACTGTGAGGAACACTATGGGGGGTGGGGGGGTTGAGCATTCTTTAGCACTGTTTGCTAACACATTCATGTTGTGTAACACACAGTTTAGAAAAAATGTCTTTCTGGGCATAGTAAGTCTGGACAATTTTTCTTTGTTACAATTTGTATAAACAGTTTTCACTATAAGCTTTAAATTACTTATTGGTCAGGCACTGGTACCAAAGTGTTAAATATAGTGTCAGTAGTATAAATAAATAGCCTTACATATTTTAAGACAAATTACTTTTTTTTTAAATTCTTATTTTACTGAATTGTTGTTTAATTACTCAAATTCATTAAGTTTTTTTTATTATTATTATTTATTTTGTTTAAAATTTCCTTCAGATTCAAACAGCAAATCTGTGTGGCTTACTGATGTACATTGTGGTGAGCAGGCTTTAGGCCTAGCTGTGTGGCATGTAAATGAACAACAAAATCTGCTTTCTGAGTGCACAGAATACATTATAGCAGGGGTGTACAATCCTGGTCCCGGAGAGCTGGTGTCCATCCTGGTTTTTCTTCCAACTGTGTCCTAAATTACTTAATTGGACCAATTATTACCAGTTATTGTTCAAATTAAGTAATTTAGGGCACAGTTGGAACAAAAACCAGAAAGGACACTGGCCTTCCAGGACCAGGATTGCACACCTGTGCATTATAGCATAACGTACTAAACCAGTGGTGCAAACTCAGTTCATGGAGGGCAGGTGTCCCTCCTGGTTTTTGTTCTAACCATACCCTAAATTGTTAATTTGACCAATTAAGCATCTAATAAGGTCCAATAAAGTACTTTAGGGTGCATTTGGAATAAAAACCTGCAGGGACACCAGCCCTCCAGGACAGAGTTGTACACCACTGTGCTAAACGGAGACCAAGGAATTGTATTTTGGTGTAAAATTGCATATGATTGCAGGACACCTCTGCTTTCGTTAAGGAGCTATAAAATCAAGTCTAAATCCAAAGTTGTGCTGATAAGTGCCAGATAATGTATGAGAAGAGAATGTACATTATAAAGAATGGCTTGTATACAAAATAGAGCATATTATTTCAAACAAAAACAGCATTCATACTTTCCTTACAAACATGCTTTTAATGTGTTCTTGAACTTTTGCCTTTAAAAATAAAGAAACTCTCCCCCCCTAAACTCCTTGACCCTAACGCATGCTAAAAGCTTGTACATGGCTATAAATGTTTGAACTGTACATACAGCATCTCTCTATGACTGAAGGTTCTAAAAATGACAGCTTCCAGATGTATGAACAGACTTATTCATGTGTTTAGATTATGCTGCACAGCTGATGCATAGATTAGTGCTGGCTGGACAAAGCTATGGGAGATTTGTCTGGTTTCCATGATATGTTTATATTTCATTTGGATTCTTCCTTCAAAGCTGACCTGTCAATGACCTACTGATGCTGTGTCCACTAGAATGCTAGTTTGAGCTTGGCTTCAAGTAATATCAAATTAGTAACCATTTATTCTCCTGACTTAATTAGGATCAGTGGAAGTAACTGGCTCATTTCCTGTGGAAGTCCACTAGAGGAGGGGCGGGGGGGGGGGGGGGTGGTACTCAAAATAATTGCCTATATAGAAATCTATATTGTAGAAGCCGCTAGAAGAAGTTTGAGAAGTTTCCTGTTCATTTTTAAAACTTTGCAATATAACTATAACAGGGCTCACTTTTCCAGTTGCTTCAGAATTGTTACCTGTGATTCTGTTGGGTTTCTTTTCTGATTATTTTGTTCCTACTAATTGTTATTGCAGTTTACATAAAGGAGATTCTTTGATTGTAGGGTTTAAATCTTTGGAAGGGGACTGGCCTGCGGACTATCTGGTAATACAAACGCAGTTGGGAATGTAAGAAATACCAGCGTAGATTTGAATTAATCATTTCGGATAGACATTTACCTGCCTGTAGGCTGCTATTCAGTTCAGGGGAGTGCCACAATGAAATTATCAAGATATTGAAATGCAGGACCGTGTTTTTGGAATGCTCTTTAGAAGTTTGACTGGCTGGGGTACTAGGTCTATCGTTCACTTGGTGCCTTTTGCCTGACTTACCATTCACGTTTACTTGTTAAATGTTGATTAACTGTCAGTGTTTTAAGTCAGATGTATCGTTAAGATTCATTTAGGCTGGTTGGAGGTTATTTGAGCAGTACTTTCTGGATTTATTGTAAGTCTGTCCACTCCTTGGATTCATCCTTAAAAAGCAGAAGTAAAGGGAAGCTGTCTGCCTATTCTGTTTATAGAGTTCAGGGAGCGTGTGTGTAGTTGGGAGTCAAGGTTATTACAAAATAAACAAATACACAAGAAAGTAAGAAAACCTCAAGTAAAGGACTGATTTTATTTATTTATTTATTTTCATTTTTATTCTTTTTTAAATCGTTGCTTAAGGGCTTCTGGCCCCTGGCTCAGGAATCCTGCCCAAAAATGCCAGATGTATTACACAGTCAAGTATTGCAATGTAAACAGTACTCTTTGCCATGAGAGCAGGGTGGTCCATCCCCATATATAAAAAAAAAAAAAAAAAAAAAAAAACTATGCTCTGCAGTGAGCACAGTAGTTGTAGTGTTATTTGTGTTTTGGCTACAGAGCCAGGTTTTTGGAGCTGGGAGAGTACAGATGAATTAATACTCTGAACTGGCAGGCAATAGCAGCTGAAATTGAGATACTTAAAGCAAGATGTAGCTTGGATGTGGTTGTCTGACTGTTTTAAATGACATGTAAAGCTTTTTAAAAAATGTTTCATTTTGCTTTACTTTAATATGTACCATTGTCAGTTTTATTTTTTTCCTGCACATGCTGAGAAATAGCTTGTGGTGTGGTAATTGTTTCCCACGCTGAATATTAATATGTGGGCATATGTTTACTGACATGCCTTCATTAGTTTCTAGAAAACATGTCCAACTTGTTACAGTGAAGGTATCCACTGAGTTGCATTGAAATTATTAGATCTGTGGATGCATCTGTATCACAAATGTTGTAATCTGCTCTGCTGCAAATTTGGTGCATTGCATGTTACAATTAATTCAGATATTAAATATTCTCTTGCAATGTCGCAATAAATGGACAATGACGATTGCTGACACCAATCGCACCCCCATCTCCCCCTGAATGAATTGAAACGTTTTGAAGCAGATTACAGTAGCCTATAAAGGTATTCTGGAGATAGTGGTAAACTGTCTGGGAATTGTCCCCCTGCTTGGGGGACCAGCAAGGGTAAAGGCCAAAGGATGGCAATATTTAGGTCCTCTATTGTTTAGATAAATAAAATCAATCCTGTATTTATAAAACTGCATCAGAAAATATCTGTGAAACTTTCTTTTCTAGTAGATTGGTTGCATGGTCAGTAAGTGGTAAAAAAATATTCTGACATTTTTTGCTTAATTAGGATCAATAGATTGTCTGATCTGGTGGTAGGTAAAACAAAGCCAGACCAGTCCCCCAAGGAAGAGTGTAATATTTTGACAGATTAGTAATTTACGGAAAACAAGAGTAGAAAAACTTTGTCCTGTGAACAGTCTTGCATGTGGAATACCCATAGATGGCATCCTAATTGGATACTGTTAATGTCCCAGTTGCTTCAATTTAAAAAAAAAAAAGTAAATGTGCAAAATGATTTAAACCCACTGCAAACAGGTAATGTTTTGAGGTGCTTTAGTTTATGTATTTACATTTTTTTTTTTTGTTCATTATACATTTATTTGAACTAATTCCCACCAAAATGCCGTGACTCTTTTTGCAATTTTTGTTCAAACTGAACTTAAAAGATTCGAAACAGAATTGTTTTGTTGCAGTACACGCAATAGAAAAAATTGACAAAAATGGCTTTAGGGTTGAATATTTAGCTGCTGTTTCCTGGGGATGGAGGTGCGCTGGTAGTGGTAGTGGGCTGTAAGGACATTTCTTGAAAGAAAGCAACTGTTTCACATGACTTTTTTTGTTTCCTACACCAATTGATTTATCATTTTGCTTGCAAGAAGACTTAGAATGTTAGGGCAGGAACACACTCGCTTTTTTCTCATCACTTTTTTTTGTAGAGGGCCGAAACCAGTTGACTTGAATACATTTTTCAGGTACTTGAATGAAGCCAGCAACGCGGAAAAACCTTGCCTTTTCAGAGCCATCTGAATGTACATTTCAGCCACACAGTAAGCTGTATTGGTAGGCACTGGACTGCTAAATGCAGCTGTTTTTCGCAGTGTAGAGTGAGACAGGTGATTAGCATAATTAGCACAGAACAGGCTATACATATGTTAATGTTAAGGGTGTAAATGCCAGCTGCGGTGTAAAATTTATGTCAGGGGTCGACGGGGCTTTTTGAAAGTATTGTGTTACAGCTGCAGGTCAAAGCCTGCATTGCTTGCCTCCCATTTCTGGTAAACGTGCTAAACAGAAGAAAAAGGCATAAATATAACAGATAAGGCTTTGAACAGCCACAGTCCAGTGCAAGAGAAACACTTGTACATATTTCTGTATTAAATGTATGCTTGCGTTTTAAAGTACATTTCTTTGGAAAACACTTATTGTTCCATTTAATGAGTATTATTAGTCATGTGAACTACAGTACTCATTTTATTTGAGGGTTTTGACTGGAAGTAGTATTCAGTGTTCAGTAATAAGACATTAAAGGATCTTGGTGAATGGCTTTCCTAGTACTGTGTGAAGATCATTTACTGCTCAACTTTTTTTTTTCTTCGATTTTAACTAGAGATAATCAATACTTTTTTTTTTTCTTTTATGCTTTTATTTGTTTTTTTTTCCCCATGGAATTTTCCATAATTGTAGTTGTTTTCCTACTTTTCTTAAAATAAGAATACTTTAATAGATGGATACACTGTATTTCAGACTGTTGTTGGTTAAATCAATCAAAATTTATAATCACTTCAGTCCGGCAAATTGTTACATCCGATATCCCTGCTCTCTGAGTGGTTGTTATGTGTGTGTGATAGCCAGCTAGGGTTGGTAGTGCTGAGGGTGTCAGTGGAGTGTAATTCACCACACTGACCCCATGATGAAACTTCCTTGAGGCCGCAGGGAGTCCCTATGAATCGAATCCTAATCCAGCTAATCCTGATCGCAACAAAATCATGAAAGTGGCCCCCAGTGATGTGTGTTTCGCTGCACAGATGCTGGGAAGGAGCAGTGTTGGAAATAAATCAGACTAGCATGATGTTCTATACAGGCAAAGGGAATATTGAGAGAAGCTGGCAAAAAAAAAGGTGGGGGGCAGGGGGTGGTTGCTGTGGAGTTTAGAGAGGAGGGGGAATGGCCATTGTGTTCTGCCCCATGCGGCCTCAAGTGGAAAGCCAATGAAGAGACTTCCCTGCTTAATGGTGGGAATAGTTCTCGGAGTTTAGCGGTGATGTCAGCCCACAGAATCTGAGAAAAGGGGACTAGGGTTAATGTTATGCAACAACCTGAATGCACTGAGAGACTGAAGTTTGTTCCTTACATCTTATTTCCTCACTTTTACGTATATTAATGTTTTCCATATACGGAGCACCATAAAGTGTTAATACATTATTGGGGTGCAGGGATTATGTATTGAAAAATCCAAGGATGTTTCAATTTAATTGATTTTAATAGATTTTTTTTATTTTATTTATTTTTTTAAGAATTTGGTTCATTTTAACTTTTTTTTTTTTCTTTTTTTAAGTGAAAAGTTGGATCTATTCTACCATCTGCTGTTAACTTTTTAAAAGTCATGGTTTGAAGCTTTATAGTGTTGCCCTTTGTTAGAGGCTCGGAAGTGCCAGACCTGGTGCCACTGCTGACTGAGAGCTGGTGGTCCTGTAAGAAGCATTGTGCTGGTGGGAGCTGTGACAGGCTGTGGCTCAATGCTGGGGGAGTGCTGACCTGACCTGGCTGTGCCCGATAAGGAGAGCAGATACGCTTCAGTGCTGCAGTGCATCAAAGCAAGTCTTCCTTCAGCAGCAGCAGATGTCACTATCACCAGCTGGCAATTAGCTTTTTGGGGGGGGGGGGGGGGGGGGGGGTTTTTGTCCATTCCTGTTGGGGGGGGGCAGGAAAATGAATGCAAATAAATAATAAATCCGCCCCTGAAATGTCTGCAGTTAAGCCTTTCTTTTAAATATGCCTTCGATCCCCCCCCCCCCCCCCCCCTTTCTGTTAAAGATATGTTTGGTTGTGTGGAGAAATGTTTAAATAGTCCCTCTGAGTACAGCTGAAAAGACTTCAAAGTGTGCCTTTTAACCTTGCAGGAAAACTATCGCAGAGTAAGCTTGAAGGAAAGATCTTTAATAGGTTTTAACATGGTTAACCAATGTTGACTTTAAAGATCCTCTGTTACTTGTCCTTGTTACTGATAACTGCTGCAACTGTTTCTTCCAGATGTTTTTCCTGCTTGTATCTACAATGTACAATGCATGTAATTACTGTTACAGTTACAGCCACTTGTTCAGATTGATGTTTCTGGAGACGCTTTTGGAAACAAGTCGTTACAACTAAAAGTCTACGGTATCTTGCTGTGTGAATTTTAAATAAATAATAATCCGTCATTTTTCAAAATTCAGTGGTTCTTCAGGTTCGTCTCATTTGGAATTATTGGCACCCTAAAGTATGCTGTAACAATTAATTTGAGGCAATTAGTTATCGTGAAACGATTCGAAATCCATTCACAAACTGTCTGCTGATTTGGAAAGGTCAGTTTTAGAATTTAATCCAGCTTTGTTGAAGGCATGCCAGCTGACAAACCTACCTTGACTTTGTGTTTCAAAAATTGTAGTTCTGTAACATGCAAATGTATTTTAGGAATAATAGCCATGGTCAGTGGCCGCTGAAAAATGATGTAAATCTGAGGTTTGGTTAGCTTGGGGCTGCTAATAATGATGAATATTGTAAGCATGTGTAAAGCAAGATCAGATGTGAATATTTTGTGGTTCCAGAAAAAATAGAAATCAAGTAAATTTCCTTAATGTTCCTTTTTTTTTCCTGCGCTTGGGTGGTCTTGGTAGAAAAGAATGATGATTTCCCAACATGATTACTAAAAATATTCAACCATTTGTTAAATTAGATTAAGCATATTTAAATTTTGCAGGCTGGTGCCTGTTAAAAAGCACGTTGGTACCCTCTGCATTTTTGGCATCAGGTGGTTGTTGCTGTGAGCCTGTCAATCAGTTTGGCTTCCGATGCCCGAAAAGAATCCAGGGGTAAGTGCTGAACTCGAACTGTCTCTGAGACTACTTCCGAATATCGCCTGGATTTACTATTACACTTAAAAAAAAAAAAAAAAAAAAAAAGGGGTTACATCACATTGCCCAGTGTGGTTTTTTTGAACGGTTCTGTATTAATTGCCTATCCGACATATATAAGCAGGCTAACATTTAAACTTTATCAAAATAACCATGCTAGAATCAAATAAGGTTATCATATTCAACGTACATGCAGACTCTGTTGTATAATGTATAATATTTCACACCGTGGTGGTGTCGTAGTGATCAGCTAGTGCCATTCGTCCATTTAATCGACTTTGACAGGAGTCTGTTTGGGAAAATAAAAAACTAGTGTTATTAACATTTGGTTAAGTAGTTGGTTCATCTTGCCTTCGAGGGATGTTTAATACAAATTAGTGTTTGATTCTGGTGATCCTGTAAAGGGAAAAATGGAACAGAGTTGTTTGGCTTGGAGTAGTTAATCAGATATTGTGCTCTGAACAAGATCAAACCTTCATTCAGACTGCAAAGTATTTAAGGCACCTTTGTTAGAACTGTAGAATATATAAAACAGAGAGTTTTGAGGCAGTAGGCAGAAGATGTAGTGTAAACTGTTCAAATATGTCTTAAAAGGAGTGAGAGTGAGCCCTGGAGTGCATGGGTAGATGTGAAGTATTTCCCAGGAATATATTGTGCATTCATTTGATGGCGTGTTATGAATTGCATGTATGTTGCACTGTTGAAGATGAGACATGCTGTATGACTCGTTGGGCTTTACAATTTTACTAGTGATATAAGGTTGATTTGTTTTATGAAATCTTCTCTTGAAAAACAAATAATTCTATCCCAAACATTGATTACAGGATGTTTTTGTTCCTGTTATATTGAAACAGTTGGTACACTTCGCAGAATCCGCAAGTGACCATTTTTTAAATGTATTTATTTTACATTTTGGCACAGCCAACACTGAGAAAACGTGCCTGTTATTTCTCAGAATGTGTGTGTGTTTTTTTTTTTTTTTTAATTGTGGTCCAATGACTGTCTGAAAGAGTCTGCTTTTACGTTTATGGTTGCTGGAATTGACCTCTAACAGAGCCTCTTTTAAAAAGACAATGGGATGTCCTAATGTTACCATTGGACTTACCTAGCAGTCTATTACAGATTAAATCATTTGCATTGTCATTGCTGGAAAATACACCTTTTTTACTCAGATTGTAGTGCAGGTAGTGGCAATACAATATCAATTTATTTACAATTACCCAAACGAATGACACTTACAAGGGGATATACTGTAGTGAATGCATCTGTACATATTACAGATTTGCTATTTTTAACTACATTAATTAAAAGTATTACCCAGAGAAATGTTACATAGAAAGTGGAGACTACTGTACATTCATAAACTATTAACTTGCCATTTTAAATGTAGGTTAATCTGTCAGTAATCATTAAGGGACAACTGCTTGTATCACGTAGTCCCTCTCGTCATTCATGCACTCCTTGGTTTCAGAATTGCCCTTAATTAATTATATGACCGTGTGAGACGAGAGTGTATTAAATGGAATGTCCAGACAGTAATTTATGTGTACAGAAATAAAATAATTTATTTTTATTCTCTATACACAACAAAATAATTAAATAACAAAAGAAAACAAAATGGTGTGAGGGAAGGAGTGCAGGGGTGAAATCCAAAACAAACCGTGATGACTCGTCTTTAATTGTCTTCGTGGCGACCCATACATAAACAAAAAAGACAAAAGAAATGTTAGTGTTTTTTTGTTTTAAAAATCCCGCTGCACCAAACCAGTCTCTCCCTCCACCCGTTACTCCTCCTATTTTACTTTCGGACCAACCCCGAACACAGTAGTACGTTCCCTTTAGTATGTAATGTCCCGCCTCTGTAGTCAGTGGAACACCAATCCCCAACTGACAAGTGTCCTTATCCTTCCCTTGACTCCAGTGGCTGGAATTTACATACTCGTACTTCCGCCCCTCACCAAGGTGCCGCCCCTCAAAAGATGACTTTTGCCATGGTCACGAGATCTTGGTAAGGGAAGTCCCGAGTTGGTTTGATGCCATCTACTGTCGGGAGGCTGAATCACAGACCGAAATCCCTTTGACTCATCACAGACCAATATAATAAATTCAGAAAAGTAGGGATCTGGTTGCTAAAATTCCTAGCACCTGGCCATTTCAGTACCTACACAAGCTTGGTACCTTTGGTGCACAACTTCTAATAGTTTCTATCCCTGACGATTATTACAATTTGGAGAGTCTTAATGCTGATCATATCTTTTAAACAACCCTATTTGCTGTTATTGACCTTAACAATGTAATTTTTCTTCTTCAGTTGGAGGAAGGGTGAACCAGGAGTTAAGGTACACGCGGCAGAAGATAGGAGAAGAGGCCATGTTCAATCCACAGCTTATGATTCAGACTCCTCAGGAAGAAGGTGCTAATGTCTTAACAGCTGAAGCTCTGAGACAGCACCTGGACTCTGCAATTCAAGCAAGCAGAGTGCATGTTTACATGTATAATAGGTAAGAGAACTAGGGTGCAGCCTTATAGAATAGTTGCCATGAACAAGTCTCTAAGTCACCGTGGAGAAAGGCATCTGCTAATAAAAAATAACACGTCTTGCAGACAACCTGATAAATGTCTTGCCCTCATTTACTGTGTTGTTGGTTCTTGTATATGGGAGGAGTCCATATAAAACACACCTATTTTTTGCAAACATTCTCAAACATCAAAGCTACTGATAAACTATTGTAGATGGTATAATCAAGTAGCAGCTGTACCTGGTCGCTGAGAGAGTATTAACAACTGGCCAACATTAGTAAACACAAGCTGACGGTTGAAGGTGGCAGGTTATGTTAATGGAAGTGGGAAGTGCTGTGTTTGGAATCTTTACCTCTGAGTTCACAGCACTTAAAACAAATCATTGTGATTTATACACAATTACTTTCTGAAAAGAAAATACCTGAAACTCTTCTCTCTTTCACTTTTTAAATTTTTTTTACTCTCATATACTTCTTCAGTACATCTAGACTTTTTTTTTAAGCTTAAACTTGATCCCTTTCATACACTACTCAAATCAAAAGCTGCAGTGTATTGTGACATCCTTTAGGAACAGAGCAGTCTGATTGGTTGGAAAGGTTGCGATGGTGTAAAATTGCATATAATTACATGTATACCAGTATACGTATTCTAATGTATAAAAGGTTAGGCTGGATTTCTTCTTCTTCTTCTTTGTTTATACATGCTGTTGCAGTGTAATGGATTAAGCTACGTCTGCTGTAATTGGTTGACACAACCTAAGCGTTGTATAAACAGTAATAATGTATGGAATTAACAATGCTTTTGATTTTAAATACAAACATTTTTTATATCTTGATACCTTATACTGTACATTCTATGGAAACCAGTGCACAGAATGCTGTAACAATAGATGTTTTTTTGATGGCTTTTTAATTTCTTTTTATTTTGTAGGCAGTGGAAATTGGAACATCTGTGCTACAAATCAGGAGAACTAATTACTGAAGCTGGTTACATGGAGCTGGTATGTATCGTCATTAAATGTTTGTTTTCTAGAAAGATAAGCATTTGAGGCAGGTGAAAATGCAGACCTCAGGTTGAACTAACTTCACTTGTTCTCCACTTCCCCTTAGATTATTGAAAATCTGTATCCTTGTTTAATAATCACACCGTTAGACTGCTTCTGGGAAGGTGCTAAATTACAGTCTGGAATTGCCTATCTACCGTGAGTAAAATTCAGTTTAAAAAAAAAAAAAGTGTTTTTTCTGAAACCTAAAATACATGTTGTCTTTTTTTTTTTTACTGTAAACCTGAAGGAATGTAAAATAAACCTTGGGTTTGTTTTCAGCAAAACCTTTTGCTTCCTTTTTTTTCTTTTTACAAATTGATCTGAAACCATGTCACTTAATCGTGTCCAGTTGAATAGTTTTATTTACAGCACATTCAGAATGGTTGGCAAACTGTATGATTGACATTCGGTGGGCTTTGTACTGTGGAGCAAGGCTGTGGCTGAAAGCGCAGGCTGCTAGTAATAAAGCCAGACTTGCTCTTTGTTTTCTTTTTTCCTTTAACCCTTTTCTTTCATTTCGTACAGTACATTTGATTTCAAAAAGTTTCTCTTGACAGGATTGTATCATTGGATCTAGTAATATACTGCTGACATAGGTTTGCAGCCTGTTGTAACTGGTACCTACCTTTTTGCTGGTGGTCTTAGAGTAAAAGAAAAGCAGAAGTGTTATATATAAATCAAATTAAAGTATTTTCTATCCTCAAAATCAAAGCAGTCATATGCCAGTAGCTCACAATCTAAAAATCTTTCTAATAGTATTTCATTTGAGCAACACACCAAAAAAAACCAAAAAACCTTTCACAATGTAGTGATGTGATGAATGACTACCAACTTTCACTTTTCTTAATAAACTGTCCCAGTAAATCTGTCTTATCGGTCTGATTTATTTTTCCATTGTGCATGCAAATTCCCGCCATCCCCCAAATGAGTCCATTGTTGCCCTTGCTGGCATATGCACACGTTTGAGTTAATTATGCACAAGTCAGGATTTGAGCTATTTTGTTTTTCCTCACAGGAGTTTGTATGCCTCTGTAACAGTAATTTGTAGTGGCCATCTTCGATCGTACAGGCAACAGTTTTAGATGATAAGTAGGGATTTGGGGTTTTCTGGTTGGAAGACTTGGAATAATGACTCAAGCCTGGTTAAGCAGATACAATGTGGTTTGAACCACAAAGTAAGCCGGCCAAAAGCCTCTCTGATCTGTCAGCATCAAGGAAAGAGAAAGGGGGGGGGCGGGGGGGAGCCCCCCCCCCCACCCTCACGGATGGACCGGAGGGACAAACCAACCTGTCTGGTGGGACAGTCAGGGAGTCATGGGGTTCGTACATATTAGTCAATAGTAAGGTCAAATTATTTTGAGTTGATAAAACTAACAAAACAGTATTATTTTGTCAATCAGGGTCCCTGTAATCATGAGACTATGATACATTTTTTGTATGTTACTGAGAAAATGCTCTCTGTACAGACAAACTTTATACACGTCTAGTCAATTATAGACACATACATAGCCACGCAGTATCTTGTGTGTGTGTGTATATATATATATATATATATATATATATATATATATATATATATATATATATATATATATATATATATATATATACACTGTATGTCTATCAATATAAAGTGAATTGCTGACATACTATTTGTATAATGTCTAAAATGATTGTTAAATACTGTAGAATTTTTGCTCATTACTCAAAAACAGCATTGGCTGACTTAAGCCAGCGAGCATTGTCTATATGTACTGACACACCCAGCAAGATATTAACTGAACTAATCTGGAATACAAGCTTTTATCAGGGACTGTGTGTGGGATGGGGGGGGGGTTACGTATATGACCGTCTGTCTGGGGATGTGTCATGTATACATTTCTACACATACGTTCTACATACTAAGGTGTATGAGCTTGGTATTAAAAGTGTTTTAATCATTTTGGTCCTGATTCCTTTGACAGAGGTAAACCACATTTGCAGTGGACAAACTTTGATCCTTTGGAATTCCTAGGGGAGCTGAAGAACCTCCATCACGGAGTGGAGAGCTGGGAGATGATGCTGAACAAAGCAGAGGTTGGACATGGCTACATGGACCGTCCCTGCCTTAATCCTTCAGACCCTGACTGTCCAGTCACAGCCCCAAACAAGAACGCCACTGGAGTGAGTGCTGCATTCATTGCATACAAAAGCACTGGTCTGCTTAGTTTCTTATTCATTTTACTTTATATTTACATATATCTGCTGCATAAATGGGACTTACTGTAATTCTTTAAAAAAAAAAAAAAAGGTCAATAGCATTATATTATTTATTGTTATTACCTGCATCAACTGTCGGGCAGTGAAGTTGATTTGATGCTGCCTGTTTTCTGTCTTGCAGGCTCTTGAAGTTTCCCAGATTCTGAGCGGTGGTTGTCATGGCCTATCCAAGAAGTACATGCACTGGCAGGAGGAGCTGGTTGTTGGGGGTACAACAAAGAACGGCAGTGGAAGACTTCTAAGGTAACGATTAAAGTCATCTGTTCAGATGGGTATTCTACTAATAAACCCTTGGGTGAATTTTTCAATAATGATTGTTTATGTTGGTTCAAACAGGTAATATTCATTAATTGTGCATCAGTAATCATTGGAAGATTTCACTGTAGTGTTGGACTAACAGCTGTTCCTATTGAAGCTGCTTTGTAATAATGTGTGCATGGACAATATTGCAGCCAATGTTGGTGCAGAGAATGGCTAACCAGGTAGATAGATATATAAAAACATATTATTTCATCTCCTCGTCTCTTTTTCAGTGCCCAGGCTTTACAGACCATGTTTCAGTTAATGACCCCCAAGCAGATGTATGAACATTTGAAGGGTCATAATGATGTTTCGCATATCAACTGGAATGAGGACAAAGCTGCTGCAATTCTGGAGGCTTGGCAAAGGAGATATGTTGAGGTACAATTTATTGCATCAACACTTATACACTTTGAACACTGATCCAGTGGTAAAGCTCAATAGCGTTACTTCAGAGACTCTGATAAAATTGGCTTAGTCATCTCTATATATTGTGCTCAGATACAAGGTCACAGCACCAGGGAAAATATCAAAATTCACGAGCCATTTGTCTACCCATTTGTGTGCAACATTTCAGTTGACTATACTGGATTATAAAATGTCTCTGTGTTTAGGATGCCTGGAGGCCCAAGCTGTAGGTTACAGGGCTCAAGGGATGGTATAGGAAGAGATCTTAAAGAAACCCTTTCAACCAAAACATTCTTATACCCTAGAATGTATACAGAGACCACATTTTGTCCTGTCAGCTCACTCAGAAGTGAAGACAACCCTAATGTCATTCCTATATTTTCTTACTTTTTTTTTTTTTTTTTTTTTTAAGTGCTGGCAATAAAATTCAATGCAGTGTTTAGAAAGCAATATATTTTGTGCATGTGTAATAGAAAGGATGTGTCCGTCAAATGGTCAATTTAGCCTCCAGATGTGGCTTCCTGCATGAAGCCTGCTTTTGTGTCGTCTTCCTCGTGCAAATTTCAGGGGGTATAAAAAAACTGCTTTTTCTGTGAAGGCCCTGCTGCTTAAAAGCAGAGAGGACTGGGAACTGTTTGTGTTTTTGGAATCCTATGTGTAGCAATTTTGCTTTTCGATCTGGACATTGAGGGGTCCGTTAATTTGATAGGTGCTGTTGGTGTAGTTTTCTATGGTTCCTTTTATCAGGCCTGACCAAAAGTGCGTGCAGGGATGGATAAGGCTGAGGCAAAGCGGAGCAGCTGTAGTTGGTCAGTGATGGTCAGCAGTTGGTTAACTCAGTGAAAAAAGGTGCCTGAAAAACATTAGCTAGGCATTGAATCTGTCTCACAGCAGCAGTCCCATTAGTGGGTCTGTGTGACATCATCTGGTCTTTGTTTTCAAGGCATTGACCTCTGTAGAGCTCCCTCTGACCTGTCAGGGAGAACCCTGAAGAATATGTTTGTCTGTAGTGAGAATTCCTGGCCTTATCGTAGAAAGAGATAACTGTAGCAAATATGAAATCCAAGGAGGCTGGAAGTTTGTCAAAAAAATTAGATTTTGGTAAACATTGATTTAAAACCTTCCAGTCTGCCAAGCTAGTCTCTTGTTAATAATATTTATTATTACTATTTTTTTTAAAAGGTGACCCCCCCCCCACCACACCCCCTATGATCTATTTGGTTAAACAACGGGCGGGGGGGTCGACACGTGACAAATGTCCGAAACGCACCGTTCTACCATTCGTGGGCTTGTTAACAAACCACTCACACAGAGTCATACACCGACCAAAATCACATAGGAATATATCTAGATACTACAGTGTTACGATGATCATCCCGAAAGATAAACTGTGGAATATATATCATTATATATATTCCCGCATATCATATATATATCAATTTGCCATCACTAAAGATATATATATATATATAAAAACGATTTTATCCTTGTTTTGGTAAAGGGTCACACAAACCATAAAATTATATGGAAACAGTTCCCTTTCACCACAAACTTTTGTTTGTAACCTACATGCTTTGTGTCCGAAACCACAACGCTACCATTAGTGTGTTTAAATAAAGAAAGAGAAATTTTAGATCTACGTCACACTGCAGCAAATGATAATCAGATTTACTTACAGTGTACTAGATATGCCATCTAAAATTTATAATATATTATATAATGATATTATATATATATATATATATATATATATATATATATATATTTGTATCTTTGTATATATTTTTGTATCTTTGTGTATGTGTAATATATATGAACCCCCTATATGATCTGGAGAAATGTTTGTTATATTATGGTGTTCACTATAATAGGGTTTGGCAATTTGCTGCATCAAAATAATGAAGAAACGCCCAATTTGAATTGAACATCAATGTATAATACTTTTATGAAGGTGATTTTTATTACCTGCAGGCTGTTCAACACAGTGTTGCACTGAACTCCACTCAGAAGGTGCTTACGTTCACGACTACTACTTTGGATGACATCCTCAAGTCATTCTCGGATGTCAGTGTTATCCGAGTGGCCAGTGGTTACCTGTTAATGGTGAGAAATCTTGCATTTCCATTTTTTTGTTAAGTTTTTAAGAAATATATATATTTTTTTTCTTCCATAGCATGTGTGCCCTTAACATGGAAGTAAAGTTCACGGCATGCAACGTGTATTAGCTGCAAAGTTCAGTAATATGTATCTGCCTTGTTAGAATTGTTTATCTGGCAGTATGGGCAGTTGACATGAAATACCTGGAAAAATGTGTTTTGAATGAGTTTCGTTTGAAGAAAACATTAGAGCGGTGTGTGTTCTGATGTTTTTGCCTTTTTGTTCAGTTGTTTTCTCTTTGTTCTGCTTGCAGCTTGCCTATGCCTGTTTAACCATGCTACGATGGGACTGTGCCAAGTCCCAAGGTGCTGTGGGGCTGGCAGGAGTCTTGTTGGTTGCATTGTCAGTGGCTGCAGGATTGGGCCTGTGTTCTTTGATTGGAATTTCATTTAATGCTGCAACAACTCAGGTAGTAAAGAATTACTAATCCATTGTTGAGAGGATGGAATGCTTGTCAATTTTACTGCTTTTTCTGTTTTATGTATTTTATTGTATTTTATGGAGTTAATGGAATCTCCCCATCTTTTCAGACACTATTGTGCAGGCTAATGTTGTACTAGCCAGTTTGACAGGCAAAGGGTGATCCTCAGATTTGAACATTATATTTTAAATGTGTAAATGACAACATTGCAGTGCATTATTATATTAATTGAACCACACTACATTTGAATGAAAAGCCGATTCTTTTTTGCTTGTTAATGCTTATATAATCATATCGTGGGAATGTACCTGCTTCGAAATCAATGATTACTGCTCCTTGGAACTGAAAAACTTTGCTTTCTTCTGCCGAGAGTTTAAAAAAAAAAAAAAAAAAAACTTCAGTAGTGAGACAAAGATTAAACACCCAAGGAACAGTTTTGAAGTTTGTCCTTTCTAAACATTCTTTGTGTTTTTTGTTTGCTTCTTTCTGTAGGTTTTGCCATTTCTTGCTCTTGGAGTTGGAGTGGATGATGTCTTCCTTTTGGCACATGCATTTAGTGAGACGGGACAGAATAAAAGAATTCCTTTCGAGGTAAAGGCAGAGTAATTGAAGGTTCTTTGTGACACTGGGCCCAATTTTCCAATATGGGAAAATTGCCCTTGCAATACTGTACATTTACTGTTCTGGGGGCAATTTGCCCATAGGGGATATTATAGTCCACTATGTAAAATCAGTGAAACAACTGCCTGCAAGACTTCAGCGTGTTCACAAGGTTTTACTGGAGGCATAGGCTGAGGCACACAGTTCACAGTGTTAAAAAGTATGTTCAGTATATTTTGCAGTCGTACCCTTTTGAATCAAGCTGCTCTCATTTGCATAGCACCTTTTTGTTTCATTCTCATTGATCAGTGGAGACCTGCACAAAACCTCTAAATAAATAGATGGATTTTCATATTTTAATTTACGTTAAGAGCGACATGTTTGGAGAAGTGAATAGTGCTGGAGAGCACAAAGGAGCAAGTCTTCCTGCAGATGAGAGGGACACTGGCATCTCTACTGAGGCTATGCATGATTGGGATCCAGTATCTCTCTTTATCTGGAGGTGAGCTCAAGCCTGGACTGAATTGGCAGCATTGAGATTTTAACTCCTGACCTCCACTTATAGAGGGTCAGTGCACCAACACACTGCTGCGTTCAGAACACACTCCGGCCTCTCTGGTTTGGAAGCTGATGCAGAAAAGGAACACATTCTTGGAATGTTAATAGTACCTCTTCCCTCAGTGGAATAGCTGTCTTTTTACTCATGCAACATACTTTACAAGCTTTGTTACTTAAGTTACTAAAAGCATTTCCTTTTGCTTCTGTAACTGTTTACTTCCTCTGTTATCTCTTTTTTTTGTTTTGTTTTCATTTTTATTTTAATGCTACAGAAACGTGAGAGACGTTGGCTTTTGCTAAAGCCAGGCATATCTCTGTCCAACAAATATTGCATGAGAACCTAATGGGTGTGAAACTACAGCATTCAGCTGTGTAATGATAATGGGAGGATTAAAAAGGTTCTGATGCTAATAAAGAGCAAGGAAATGGACCTCTTTCTCAGAGAGCTGATAATGTTCAGCATTACAGTTCTCAATAGTTGGATCAGTGCAGTTTAACATTACTTAGTGGAGTGCTGTTTTAGACTTTATTTGCTCTCTCTACTCTTTCTTTATTTCACATTGCTTTTGACTGACTCCTTGCACTAAATGTGAGGTTTCAGATCAGAATAGCAAAATGTCTGTCAGCTTAGGGGGTGGGGGTGGGATTCAAGCAACATGTATTCGCTTGCTTTGTTTTCACAAGACTGGGCCTACCACAGCGGCTTTTGTTAGCAAGTGCCGAGCAGTTTAACTGTCTTATCCTACTGTAGCCTTTATGTGTATGAAATAAAACAGTAAACAGTTGAAGTAAGCAGTTCCTTTTGGTAGCAAAAACATGATCCCTCCTGTTTGTGAAGAAAGGTAGAAACTTGTTGTGTGGTCCTTTGTTTTATTGCAGTTTTCTTAACAAGAAGAAAAGGCGGGGGGGTCTCTGAGTTTGTCTTGTCATGCAGTCTTCCTGGCTTCCAGGATAAATTACATAGAAAGTGGTTTATCCTGAAAGGTGAAGAAAATAATTGTGTAGGTTTACCAGCCCTGATGGAAACAAAACAAAATGCGGTATTATATACAAACATATATATAATATATAGATTATACACATAATAATGATATATATATATATATATATATATATAATATATATATATGTGGTATATATATATATATATATATATATATATATATATATATATATATATATATATAATAGAATATATGTGTATGTGTATATATATATATATATATATATATATATATATATATATATATATATATATATATATATATATATGTTAAGGTTTTCAGTGGACAGCCTCATGATTAGTGATGCTGGTTATTTTTTAATAAAACTGTCATGTCGACAAGGATTATGAGTTGCAATGTCTTTTAATAAGTTTGGTCTAATTAAATTGATGGTTACTGCTCAAGAATTTGGTGCGCTGTTTAAATAATTAAGTTTTTTCCACACAAACAAAGGGCTGGGGAAGGGGGCGGGATCAAGAAAGCTTAATGACTAAACACAAATCCTATCTGTGGATTTCGTGCTCCATACTCATTTAATCCAGGGAGAGTCTCTTATTTCATCTTTTACCTGCGTAAGATTAAGTGAGTTTGCCTCCTTAACCAATTCCTTGGAATGGTAACCCAAGATGAAGGCAATCTGCTGCCCTCCACCCCCACACATAAATAGGTAAATTGATCAAACAAGCAGTTTTTTTTTAAAACCATCAAGACTTTTGAGGCCGCCCCTTTCAACGTCTTATTTACTAAATGTCTTCCTTTTTGTAAAGAATTCGGTATATTCCAGTTATTGCGACTATGTGGAATTGAAGTATAGTGGGCTTGACTGGGCCCCTTTAACCGTTTCAACACTGCAGACTAAAAGGATGAACTCCACTCAATGTCTTCAAGCTGTCACAAGTACTTGGCTTGTAAATGCTAATATTAATCTGTTTTTATCCCTATAGGACCGAACAGGAGAATGTTTGAAGAGAACTGGAGCTAGTGTGGCTCTTACATCTATTAGCAATGTGACTGCTTTTTTCATGGCTGCCCTAATCCCTATTCCTGCTCTTCGGGCATTTTCCCTCCAGGTAAGTGGCAGAAATGCTTTGGTCTGTTTTTTTTTAGTTTCGTCCCACTCTGTTATCGATTCTGACATGAACTTTTTTTCTGATTGATGAGCAAATGCAGTTAAGCATATGTTACTATGGGAAAGAAACGGCCTGATTGCTTTAAAAACGTATTACCAGTGGGCCTGATTTCAGTTGCAGATTGCTATGCTAGCTCAGGTAATTCTACCCCTGTGATTACAAGGGGTTATCTCGGCATGTTTTGCATCTGTTGTTAATTTGGTATGTTACCGCACATGCTTACTTGAAAGGAGATGGACATTCGCCTTTCAGAATTTTTCTGCTGCCTGTAATTGAACAGGCAAGTATGAGTACCAGTGTTGTAGAAGTCAGCTGTCAAAATACTACATGAATGCTTAAAACTGTGAAGTAAATGATTGTAAAGTTGGAGGAGAGCATGTTGCTAAACGTATCCTTTATTAGCTCATTGTGGTAATCCTAGCCACTGATAAGATGCCTTGTTCATACATAAAGGAATGATTTGAATCATTATTTAGGTTTGTGTGAGAGCTTGTGAAAGCTTGTAGGATCAGCGCTAGAACATAATCACCCCCTTAAAAAAAATGATAATAATCAATATTATAATGTCCTGCACAGCTTAAGGAAAATAATGCTTAATTGAAGCTACTGTACTAAAAAAAACGGCTGTGCACATTCAGTTTTTGTTTGTCAAACTTCGTCAAGTTAGCATCTCATTCTCGAGTTTCAAACAGGGTTACATAAATGTTACTGGCAAGGCTCCTGCACTCTTGTCTTCACAGTCAGACCAAACAAGAACTATTAAGGTCAGTAGACGGTTCATCTCCCTGCCTCCCTAAAGTGTGCTCTGAGCAAACCTGCCTTTCCTTACCAAGCTTCCTTTATTGGAACTTGCTACCCATCTCAATGAGAACCTCTAGCTTGGTATTGTATTTAATACCGATGCATGTGCTCTTAATTGCATTGTGAGGCGTGTGAGTAAAAATTGATTTTCCAGACAGTGATTTACGTGTAAAAATTAAAATTTTATTTAATATTACATGGAAAAAAGAAAAATAATAAAGAAGGATGTGAGGGAGGGAGTGCTGGAGTAATCAAAAATAAAGGAACGGAAGCCTCTTAGTCCTCTTTGCGTTCTGCTTAAATCCAAAAATAAAACAAAAAGGAATAAAAACAGAAAAGAGCCAAGTTAGTAAAGCCTCCGTTCGTGACACAGTCCAAACTCCCACGTACTTCCCTCAAGCCTTTTTTCCCCCGCCTCTATTCCTTAGGACCAACCCCGAACACAGTAGCACGTTCCCTTTAGTATGCAAACCCCGCCCCGGTAATCAGTGGATCACCAATCCCAAACTGACAGGTATCCTTAATTTCACTTGACTCCAGTGGCAGGAATTTACATACTCGTACTTCCGCCCCTCACCAAGGTGCCGCCCCTCAAAAAGATGACTTTTGTCATGGTCACAAGACCTTGGTAAGGGAAGTCCCGAGTTGGTTTGATGCCTTCTGCTGTTGGGAGGCTGAATTGCAGACCGAAACCCCTTTGACTCATCACATGCATATATCCAATTGTTTCTTTCTCATTGTTAATTTAGCAGGATCCCACCATTGTTACCCACAAACCTGCAATGTTCTGTCATCCCTCTGAGGAAATGCTGAAAGATGGCTTCTGGAATATCACAGTGAAGCTTAACATTAAAGTGTATGTCCTGTGAAGAGGCTGTTGGTAGAACAGCTGGTTAAGCTGTTAGTCACACGTCTGTCCTTTCAAAATCTGATGTTATCTATGCGTGCATTGACAACACTTTTCTAGGAATGGCAAAGATTTGTTTACTACAGTCTAGTTTGGGAAAGCTATGAATCTTCTGTAAGGAACATTGCCAACAACACAAGCCTATAAAATGAAAGCGATACTTGATGCCTGTAAAGATTTAAATCTGAGAAGCCTGCAGAATGGGTATTTCTTCTTTAAGTATGACAGGCTCTTAGTGGTGACTGTTTGCATTGGAGGAGATCAAGGGAGGATCTTTCTCGTTTTCATTTCACTCGCTGGAGACTCAAGTGCCTCGGTCTAACATGAAGATAATTTATGGGGTTAGCTGACCTGGGAACTTTTGCAGATAAACTGTACTATTTCAGCAGAGTCGATTTGCTTTTGGTAACCTGTGCCTTTACTTGTTTTTCATGCTGCTTGACTCCCGACCTCCTCAGAGGAAGTGAAGGTTGTCATATTCACATCCTCCAAATCCAAGGAGTTAAGGCAAGGGGTTTGGGGGGGTAGCAGTGATCCCGTGTTGGAGCAGTTGGCTGTTTTTATTTATTTATTTATTTATTGGGCTTGTTTGTTTTTTACTTTACTTACTAGCCTGAAGGTTAGGCAGTTGCCTATTAAAGGCTATTAATTTTCATCTCGTTGATAGTTTCTGTTGCTGTTGGATAGAGATGGACTGTCTTTGGAGTGAATCATCTGCAGTTCCATACGGGCAGTGTGCCACAAAAAAAAAAAAAAAAAAACAACTAACAACTCTGTTCTACCAGATAGTAGCTTCTCTGCATAGTTTATGTGGTCCCTATTTAGTCCAACTGGCTATTCCACAGAACCTATTTCATTACTTAAATTCAAGTTTTAGATGCAAACTAATAATTCCAACACACTGTGGCCGATTGACAAAGCTCTAAGTTGCGAGTTATTTACAGTTAGTTAAATTTTATTTATTTATTTTTGGCAAAGTACATTTTTATAAAGAAAATACAATGCTGTTAAAGAAGTAAAACAGTGTAGAACAGTGCCTTGAGTATCAAATCGTAGCCTGCATTACCGGAAGATCAAATCGCTTTGCTTCCTAATTCAGCAAATTCAGTTTAAATACTGAAAACGACGTGGCAGTCACTTTTTTTCTTTTTAGTTTTCTTCTTTTTCTTTTCTTTAGAAACAGCTTTCTGTTATTTTGCACTTTTTATCAAGATTGTGAGCCTCTGACTGATGCAGATAGAAGAGGGAGTTGGCTCTGACCTCTTCCCCTCCCCGGGACAGTGGGAGATAGCTATCAGAGCGTCCATGGCTATGGAGGCCCGGTATCTGTAAAGTAATCCAGCTGCTGAAGGAGAATAAATGGTTTCCTGATTAGGCTTTACAAACACGAAGCAGGCTCTCATTCTTGCGTGTCGAAGGCTTCTTCTTTGCTGAACGGCTGCTGTTCTGACCCAGATACCTCACATAGTTTTCCACTCCTGAAATTGTTCGTCAGATCAGCCCTGATCAGCTAGCTGTGCCTCAGCTGACAAACAGTGCTACATGTGTTTTCATCCTTGTTCAGTTTTCCATGTTTGCATTTTTTGAACGATTCATTTTTTGTTGTTTTTTTTCTATTACACTCTAACCCTAAAAATCAGTGAGAAAACATTGTAGAGATTCACGGATATCAGTAGCAATGGCTACATTTAATCTCAGAAGACGCTGGGGCTTATTTTAGTGATTTACAGTGGCAGATCTTAAGATCCAAAGTGTATAAACTGTTTGTGAACTTCATTCCAAAGAATTGATTTAGGGGTACCATTATTGTCGTAAAAAAAGTATCATTGTACAGTTTCTGAGTAAAAAAGTTGCATATAAGAGCCTTAAACAGTGATTACACCTCCTGTTTAAGTAGCTTAAATGAAGTGGGACTCATTTAAACTTAATTACTGTTTAATTTTAAGAAACTGTACATAACAATGATGTACTATGAAGAGCATTTATCCCATCTTTATGGCTTTTTTGTGCCAAGAGCACTACATAAAACCATAGGGATCTTTTTAAAATTCCTTAAATTAGGTAGATGTACATTGTACATATTAATCAGAAACATTAAAAACCATGAAAGGATCTGAAGAGTCATGAACACCCCTGGCTATGTGAGAAAGATTACCTTATTATAGGAACTAGTGGGTAAGCAGAACAGTATTTGCTTGCATATTCAGTTCAGCTAGCTTTAGCTTCACTAATTTAGGTTTTTGATAATACAGATCAGTAGTTGCTCTGGATAATAGTGTTCTCTCATTAGATTTTGGGGTGTGTTGTGTTTTTTTTTTTTTTATTTTATTTTTTTTTTTATCTTCTTTTCAGCAGAACAAACAAGTTTGTATTGTATGAAAATCCTTTGCATAGCTGCATTCTACTGAACAATACTGAATAGTATTGCCCCCTTTACCCTCTATCCAGTCCCTATCTTTCTGGAGCCCCGTCTTGATTGCTTGGTAAGTTGTAGAATGAGAGGCTGTGAAGAGGAGGAAAGTAAACAGCAGCTACTGTAGCTGTGGGAGTTTTTATATATATATATATATATATATAATTAAAATAGTTTTGGCAACTGCAGAAGGAGTAGCAACCACAAAATAAGAGACAACAAAGTGAGGTATCTGGCAGAGAGCTGCTGCAGGCTGACAGGAGAAAGGTGGAAACGCAGCTGACAGGCCTCATCATATGTTCATCACCTTTAGGCTATGCAGTACACCCTCACTGCCTGGGTGGTCTGGCAGGACCGGAGGATGCAGCTTTTACCTTGGGCAGGGCCCCAACCTACCAGTTCTGCTGGCTTCTCCTACAGCTCCTCCGGTACAGACTTTCTTTCATTAATTCTTTTTACAACAGCAAATCCTGAAAGGAGCAAGATTACTGATTTCTTTACAATAATTGTTTAATAGAGGGAAATATAATTACACAAACTGGCCCTGTAAATCTTTCACTAGAGTGGCAAAGGCATCAAGAGTACAAGACAAGGCTTTTTCTTTTTTTTTTTTTTTTCTTTCAGATGCTTTCATTCCTGATTTTCCGTTAGAGATTAAGCATATTGATTTCAGAGATGTATTGATAGAGCTTTATTAACTGTATATTGCTTGTGTAAAATATACTTTTTAGCAATAAATAAAACAGAAATGCACAATACTATCATTTTTGTTTTACCTTTAATTAAATGTGAATCTGTGACCAAACAAACATCTGAACTAGCTCCTCAATTTAAAGCTACAGTAAACAACGTTTTTTTTTTTTTCCATGTGTCTGGAATACAGTAGTCTAAATTCAGTGTACACTGGGTAAGGCAGTTTTTTTTTCACAAACCCTCTTCAATCATTGTTATCCTAAAAACTACAGCTTTTATTTTTAAAAACAATAATTCTGTTATTCAAATGTGTCTCTCCATGCTCAAACCTGTTAGGGCTCCAGTCATGTAGTGACAGACCAGCTAAAGACCTGTTTGGTTTTGTATCTTTCCTCGTAAAATGTACCCCTCTTGTCACAAGTGAATAACCTTGATATCCTGAAGAGTTTTTTTTTGCCTGGTTTGCCATACCCATTCTGACCTCCCACAGTGGAATTTTTTCTTCTTTAGCATGCAATATCTTTATAGAAGAAACCACATGTAAAGTGTTGCTATCCTTTAAAAACAAGAAAAGGCCCAAATTCCAGAAAGCCATTCTCTCTCTCTCTCTCTCTCTCTCTCTCTCTCTCTCTCTCTCTCTCTCTCTCTCTCTCTCTCTCTCTCTCTCTCCCCCTCTCTAACTAATGTTCATATGCCAACACTAATTAACACTTTTAACGTGCCACGAAAACAACCCTCGATTGCCTGGGGGATGAAAAATTTGAAAAGCCATGTTTTTTTTTGTTTTTTTTCCTGCAGTGATATTTTTTTCTTCCTTTTATCTTGTGGCAATTCCTCTCGTGATCTCATGTATTCCTCTTAATGTTTCATAACAGTCTTACTTTAATTGGAGCTTTCTTTCTTTGCCGTTTTATTGTTGGTGTCAAGACGGATTTCTACACAGATCGGCAGTCCCAGTCATTGTGGTTTTGGCAAATGTAGTATAGCTTGCAGCTGGTGAAGCCTTGAAGAGCGTTTAATAGCGATGTGGGAAGATTATGAAGTATGCAAGTGGTGCGAGTAGCCTGGAGGGGTTTAACCCTTTGGTATACTAGAGACAAGCAATCTGTCTTTTTTAACTGCTAACTGTTGGCTCTTTTTGCTTAAGAAAATTAATAATCTGTAAAAGATTAGGGGAATGTGTATTTGTTTTGTTCCTGTGGAAGTGCTGAAGCGAATTAAGTCATTATGAAGGAATAAAATGCTCACAGTAGTGTGACTTTTACAAAATGTCTTTGTTCTCGAAGGAGTCTTAGCAGAGCCTGTAACTCAGGGCTGAACTGCTGATTGGGATTAAGTGAGTTTACTTGACTGCTGCCAGCACCCACCTGCCGGACACTGTGTTAAATACAGGACCCTGTGGAAATGCGTTTTTCAAACTGAGCAAAATTGTCAGCTTATTTGTCCTACGTTGTACAGAATTGCCGTCTAAACCTTTTTTTTTTTTTTTTTTTTTACTCTGTCTGAGAGAAACTAATTTAATTTCATAATGGGGGGTTTCAAACTTATTAATGAAAAAATTTATGTTATGTTACAAGATTCAGATTATTATTATTATTATTATTATTATTATTATTATTATTATTATTATTATTATACTGCAGGTAATGCTTCTCTGTGTATGTCCCTTCCCCATTCAGCCTATTTTAATTAGACGATATATGACTTACCCCAGAGGGATTAGTTCTACACTTTTGCAATTCAAGCCGACAACTTCAAAGTTAATTCAAACTATGTATGCAAATATCTTTTTTTTTTTTTTTTCTTAACGAAGCAGCCGAAGTCACAACATCAAAGGTTTGAAGTTCTAAAAAAAACCTCAACATGTACAAGTGCTGAGGTCCCTAATTAGTTGAACGCAAAGCCCTGTGTGCACAGATTGCAGAATGGAATGTCACACAGAGATTCTGTTTGTTTTCCCCAGGCCGCTGTTGTAGTGGTGTTCAACTTTGCTATGGTTCTACTCATCTTCCCGGCTATTCTCAGCATGGACCTTTACCGACGGGAGGACAGGAGGCTTGACATTTTCTGCTGTTTCATAAGGTAAGATGACCTGTGTTTTTGGTCATTGTTTGTCCCCTGCAGTTTTATAGCCATGTACTCTGATCTGTGATAGAAAATGTTAACTTGAAAGCATTGAGGGAAAAAAAAAAAACCTCATGTAACTGGAATATACACTTTTTAAAAAGCTACACCTTTTCAAATGTTTGGTTCCCAGTGTTGGTTACCTACACTTTGTATCAAAATTCACTCCGTCCCATTCACAAGTACATCCTTGCTCATAGCAGTAGCCTGCTTTGGAAAACTTTAATACGAGCAGATTATTAATACCCAGCAGAGTAACGTAGTTTACAGTTAATTACAAGGCTGCTGTGGATGCAGGCCCCTCTTTAGTTTCATTTGTGTTTCAATTAGAAAATTGCATTGTGAAGGTATCCTGCTGGAGCCAAGCACAGAGGCCTCCCCTCGCTTCCTGTGCACGTTGCCTCACATTTTTTCCTTTATTTAAAAAAAAAAAGGGGGGGGGGGGGTATCCAAAGCACGCTTAAGGCAAATATTTCCTCAACAAAGTCATTTTTACTGTAATTTGCAGGAAATTAAACTTAATTCACTAAAAAAGACTGTCGTCATTACACTGTTTCTATGTAACAAATTGTATATAAATTAATTTTAACATGCATTCCTGTTTGTGGGGGGTTTAGTCTATCGCTTTAGGCTGCCCCATTTGTAACCAGTATTTAGTAAACAAGAATTTCTTTGACTTTTGAAGATTAGTATCTCATTGGCAGCATGGGGGCTGATTGCTTCATTTTTTCCACACTGTGAGGGGCATTCAAGTAACTACACTTATTTAATGCAAAGGGGGGCAATTTTCAAAGCTAACCATTCCAAGTTGTAATTTTTTTGCTCAAAATGAGAAATACACCTGATAGAGAAACAAAGCTAGAAGTGAACACATCAGGTAATTATGTTAAGTTATTTTATACAGCACAGTTAGGCTGTTTTATTTATTTTTCATTTTGTTAAAAAAAAAAATACACTTTAATTTACACTTTTGCTATAAAAAACATTGAACATTGCCCCAAATTTCCTTTTAAGAAATGTTTTTTACACAAGGGTTTCAATTGAGATCATTACTAATATTTAGCAATAAAACACATGGTCAAATGTGAGGTGCTTAAGGCTAAACAGAGTGATCTTTACCTGGTCTATAATATGTGATTTTTGATTTTTTTTCCCCCCCAGCCCTTGTGCAAACAGGGTGATTCAGATTGAACCCCAGGCCTACACAGATAACAGTGATGCCAATCACTACAGTCCCCCGCCTGCCTACAGCAGCCACAGCTTCGCACACGAGACCCAGATCACCATGCAGTCCACTGTCCAGCTCCGCACTGAGTACGACCCACGCACCCAGGCCTACTACACCACTGCAGAGCCCCGCTCCGAGGTTTCCATTCAACCCGTCACCACCACAACCAACAACAATACAAACAGCACCAGCAGCAACAGCACTGCCCCAGAGAACCTCAACTGTCAGAGCCCAGAGAGCACCAGCTCTACCCGAGACCTGGTCTCCCAGTTCTCAGACTCCACTTTTAACTGCATTGAACCACCATGCACTAAATGGTCCCTTTCTTCCTTTGCTGAAAAGCACTATGCCCCCTTTCTGTTAAAACCAACCACAAAGGTGAGTCACTCCAGCATTTTATCAAACAGCAGTAAAGCTCCAATATATTATCAAAGGCCTATATTGGAGCCAAAGAGTATAGCCACTAACGATTCTGGATGCATTTCAGATGATTTTCTTATACCATTACATAAGGTGCCAATGAGGATCTGGCTCAGAATGGTTCTAGGCTGTAAAGATTTAACCTTTCCTTATTTGTTTTGTAGATTGAATGAATACTAGTTATGGCCCTGCAAGTTTGCATAGCTAGAAAAGTATTTCTGGTTTGGATAAGTAGGGCTTTAATTTCTTCTCTACACACACACTTTATAAATATTAACCTAACTGAGGAGTGAAAGTAATGGTAGGGAAGTATTTGAATGGTAAGCATAGAGGTTCAACTAAAAGGATGGCAAGAATCCATATTGGTTTAAAAAATGGTAACAAAAAATTGAAGCCAGTTTTCTTACAGCGTTCTTTGCCTGCAGGTTTTGGTGATATTTCTTTTTGTGGGTTTACTTGGAGTCAGCCTGTACGGAACCACTTGTGTGCGAGACGGACTGGAGCTGACGGACATTGTGCCTCGTGAAACGAGGGAGTACGACTTCATTGCAGCTCAGTTCAAGTACTTTTCTTTCTACAACATGTACGTTGTAACACAAAAGGCAGACTATGCCAACGCTCAGGCCCTACTCTATGACCTGCACAAACGCTTCGGCACTGTGAAGTACATCTTACGGGAGGATAATGGACAGCTTCCCAGAATGTGGCTGCATTACTTTCGAGACTGGCTGCAAGGTAAGAAAATCTCCAGCCATTTTTCTTGTAACTCTTTGTCAGCAGAATGTACATTGTGGTCTAATGTGTATTGGTTCATCGCAACTGATTTGAAGAATTTTTTAAGTGACGATCTTTAAGGGGTCGTTTGTCTTCAAATAGCAACATCATTATATATGGTATTTCTCCAATTTTGCATTTTGTGTCTGCTCTGAAATTATCATTGGTTGGTAATCAAGTGATCCTGTACTGATATAGTCCCCAGTTAGGTTTGAACATTGACCAAAAATCATTTAGAAAAAACAGATGATTTTCTTATACCATTATATAAACTGTTGGGATACTGGAGTTAAGTCATAGCACATTTCCATCCCTGGCAGCCATTGTAAATAAGACTAGTATTATATAGCAGTTTTACCCATTCCAAGTTTTAGGTAACACAGTGGCAAAGTAACAAGCTCAGGTGTGTCTATTAAAATCCAGGAATGGATCAATCTGCTGTGCAACGGGAGTCTTATTTTCATCACTGGTTTAACAACACAACTCCTCACAGGAATATCTAAAGCAGCTTTTGGGAAACTGTGCCCATTCAAGAACTGAATACAAATATTTCTAAGTGATTTCATGTGAAAATTTAAAAGCGGTGATGTATGTTGTTTAGAGCTAGAACTCCACCTGTCAGTGTCTTTATTTTTGTCTTCAAACACTTTAGCTTATGTGCTGCCAGATGTGCCTTCAGAGAGGGTTTTAATGTTGTGGTTAGAAACAGTTTGATAAATGAGGCACAGAAAGGATGATGAGAGGGTAAAACATCTTGTCTCAGAAAAGGACCACAGGGACAGAAAGAATACTGTTTTGTTTTTGTTAGTTTTTTTGGGGGGGGGGCGGTCAAATCATCAATATTTCAAAAACTATTAAACCTTTCCATAGTCTTAATGAAAAGGCAGTCCCTTCTCCTCATGCGATTTGTGGTTTTGTTGAAAACGGGGTGTTTGCGGTTCAGTGGCTTCAAAAGGTGCTTCTGGAAAAGACTTAACTAGATTGAGGGGAGACAAGGCTTTATGAAGGAAATTCCCTACATGAATGCAGGCTGCTGGAACTGAAACAGCTGTCTGCATTGTACCAGGCTAGTGGTGACTGTGATATGTCCCAGGCATGGCACTGATGTCCAGCTGTAATTTGATACAAATTTTCAACTGACATTTAGACCGCTTGAAGAAGTTGAATAATTAATTGGTAGTCAGTGGAACAATGTTTTGAGACTGAGGAGTTAAATCTTTGAGGGCAAATAGGCCTGTGACAGGCTGGCGTTGCGGTGAAGTCAGGCCAGATGCAGGAACGGCAGTACTGCAGGGCAAAAGATGCGCTGTGCACAGTTTATTTTCAATAACAAAAATAAATTTAAACAAAAACAGTGCTCACAGAGCAAAATAAATGGTCAAACAAAAACAAAGTCTCGAACACACTAATACAGGTCAGGCTGGGCAAATTGCTTTCGCTGATCCTATATATTTTTAGTTTCACTTTTGTCTATCCTCTCACTTGCCTGTTCCTCCTCTGAACACCCACCTCGAGCAGGGAAAACTGCTGGGTTTTTATACAGGTGAGCATCTCCCAATTAGCAACAAATTAATCACTTAATTCGGGAGATGGCCGCCTTCTGCACAGGTTTTTAATGTGGATGGGACTTCTCATCCACACTGCAACACAAATACAAAAACATATGGCTCTGCCATCATATATAAATTCACAAAATCACAATACAAACAAATAAAAAATAACAAAGGGGTGGAGGGGGAGACCCTGTTCTAAAAATAAATAAACAACAGGGCTCCTCACCCTGTTACAAGGCACTATGACGTTTCTGACCATGGAGAATGGTATCAAAACTTGGGTTTCATTCTCAAATATGATCCTGAAAACATATAGCAGTAATTTATGAATTACTGGAAACCTCGGCTGCATTGTAGGGCACTACCACATGGTAGCCATAGAACTCTCAGATTCTACTGCTTGATTATTTCCGAGTAGCTGTCTGTGCTTCATTCACATTTTTTTCTGTTTTCACTTTAATTGTAGTCATTAGATTAGTACTTCTTTATTATTTTAATATCTTTCTAAGTGTCCACACTATGACAAGACATTTTTGCATTGTTTCCATTTTTAAAACTTTCTGCATTTATCCATCTTTAGGTCATATTTTTGATATGAATACTTCTATCACAGTAGGAGATCATAGTAGCCAAATACAAGTGTTGGTATAGGAAATGGTATTAAATCAACGCTGTGGAGTACAAAAATTTTAAAGCAAATGGTTGGAACGGTAGTTCTTTCAAAAATAAACACTGGAACTGGGCTTTTTTTTTTATAGATTGAGGGTTCTTTTGGATGTGCATTTATGGCAGGTGTTTGAATTAAGGATGTGCTGTACTTGTGTTGGATGTCCTGCCCAGTCCAGAATCATTAAGTATTATTCTGAAGACTTTCTCCCTGCCTGCAAGCTTATAGGACAAGATCAAGCGGGTTACGTGACTACTTTCTTATACTTGTAGCTTTCCTCCTGGCTTTTGCCAGTTAAAATCAGTCCTGTGCTGCTTCAGCACTGCTGGCCAGGAACCACTGAGCCACTCGAGCAGCGGTGGTGAACTGTTATTAACCCCTAACCCCCACTTTAATAACATTCCTGTACTTTTATTCTGCTCTAGTCCATAAAGAGTAGAAGCATTCCTGCAAGAGGCCACACTGAAAATGGGGTTTGGGAAGAGGAGGAGGGAGGGAGCTTTGTAATTCCCATGAGGGTCATTAACCTACTACCTCTTCTAGCTAGCTCACTCAGTCCCTCGCAGGCAAATGGGCAGTCCTGAGAATTTGATGCAGGTTTGACAGGTGTGTTCCCTGTGCTTTTAAAAAGCAAATCTGTGTGCTCAATTGTTTATCTTGCAGGTTGATTGTGGGAGATTAAGTGAGGACAAACTGGAGTTGTGAATCAGACCCTGAAGGTGTAGCTTTTTCTAGTTTCTCTTATCTCTTTACAGCAAGTAGTTAACCTACGAGATGTGTGCGAGTGATGGTTTTAGTTACAGTGCCGGCGCAGCTGTGAGGTGGGCTGATAACTTCTCTTTTCCCACTTGGAGCATGCGGTTTGTCATCTGCTCTTACAGAGGCTCGTTGTGCCTGGGACACCGCTTCCTGTTCCAAATCTGATTTAAATTACCTGCTTGGAACAGCCCTGCACACCACTGCGCTCCACTCGTACAGTTTTGTTTTTGTAAAGGGGGGGGGGGGGGGGGGGGGGGGGTAAGGAGGAAAGGAGCAGTTAAGTCTGAATAGGTGTTGGCAGTGATCTTTACACGCGCTGGCAACAAATCTCACAACATGCATTAGCTCCACCAGTCGGAACAGATGGAATAAATTGATGAAATTCTATTCACTCACACTGCTGTATGTAAGAAGCAGAGTTATGATGTAAAATAAATATTACAGAGAACTCTATAGTGTTTTTTTTTTTTTTTTTTTTTTTAAAGCACAATTAGGCACCCCTGCTCAAGAATATTTTAGTTTCAAAATAGTCTTTAAGTTGTCCCTCCTCCCCTTAAGGTTTGCAAGATGCCTTTGACAGTGACTGGGAAGCTGGCAAAATTACCTACAACAACTACAACAATGGATCTGATGATGGCGTACTGGCTTACAAGCTGCTGGTACAAACGGGCAACAGGGACAAACCGATCAACTTCAACCAGGTAAGACACTGTGGTCTATTTTTAGTCCACAGCCAGATGGTGAATATTATTATTATTGTTGTTGTTATTATTATTATTATTATTATTATTATTATAATAATAATAATAATAATAAAATAATAATAATAATAATAATGTATATTTCAAATTCAATTAAAACTGGATTTGTGAAAGAAAACATAGAGTAAAGTGTTACCAGTAAATTAAATTGCTATTCGACAGTGGCTGTTTGAATGGATATCGGTTGAACCAGAAATGTTTGGAATGGGATAAACAGCTTAAAGTGGTGGATCGGCTCTACAACAGTGGATTATTTCCACTGATTTATGAGTGGAAACAGGCAAGGACATGAAATACTGGCAGACTAATCTGTGATAAAGTTTTTTTTTGTTTGTTTGTTTGTTTATTATTAAGTTGTGCATCTCACCTGGCTTATAAATTAACATTTTATTGATTGTTTTACCAAATTTAGGAATTGAAATCTCTCGGCAGGGCTGCTGTACCACTCTGAAAAAGCAATTCACTTTTCATTCAAACCATTTGTTGCATTTGGTTCCTTCAGGCTAAAAACTTCAATCTATTGAGTCTCTGCTCATTTTCTACTCCTTTTCTAACATTGAAGATGACAGCTTTACACCGTGCATTGTTCAGAGTTATTACTCAATGTAAAACATGGGGCTTTATGGCAGAATACCACGCATCACTTGGGTCTGGGAAAGAAGTCTTGGAGAGGAATGCTAAAAATCGTGCCTCTCTTGCTGTCAGGTTGAGATAACTCGGCATGCGCCAGGTAAAGAGCATAACAACTGCTTTACCACAGATCCTGATGTAATTTCCTGTGCCTGGGAGGGAGAGAGAGTGCTTTGCCCATAGGGGCTTCAAGCTGCACTGTGTGCTTCCAAAGACAGCTTGAAGACATACAGTTGTTGCGTATCCTGCCAGTTAATTGAATCCAGATCTTTGGAATCCAGCTTTTTTTTTCTGTAATGCTGTCACCGTTGTGTTTTATTTCATTAAATTGAAAGAACCTGAACTTGGAGTAAAGCCAGGGTTCCGAATTAAAAGAAGGAAAAAAAAACCTCCATCAATGTGTAATAGTAGCTTTTCTTGTAGTAAAAAAAAAAAAAAAAATGCTATGAAGCTATTTAATTAAGATCTGAGAGAACTGTTTTCATTGGCAGTCTTGGTGCCTTCTGAATTTTAATAACATAGAACAAACGAGTTAAGGCTTATGATTGCTTTATCACTTCTGGCTGGCTGGAACCCCCCCTAAACCGATACACACACGCACACACATTTAGAAACTTGTTCCCTAATGATCCAGGTAAATGGAGCACAACTGTGCTTTCACGGTGCTGGGGATTTTCCGAATCCACAGGTCAGGAGAAGCAAGTGCAAGTAAAATGTGTACAGATGTTGTTTTATTTTTCTAGCTCTCCTCCATTTGCTGGGTGGCATTTCCTTCAGTGTTAACAACAGAGGTTAACTGCATACAGACGTGCACAGGGACCCTTGCCAATTTTTTTTTTATTGTTGCGCTAACCTAAGCCATTTTTCTCCTGAACTCCCAACTTTCCGAATGCAGGATTTATTGTTTATTTTACTGGTATTTCTTTGACGGTACTACCTTATTTCAAGTTTGCAATGCTAGCTGCACAGGGCAGCTGTGTGTTGTGCTGTGTAAGACTATTGTTAGGAGAGCGTGAGGGTGCTGAGAGAGAGCCAATCCTGTCTGTCGTTCACTGCTCAGACACAGCCTTGTTAGACTGGCCTGGAATGCTGCAGTGAGTATTGCTTACTTCTAATCAGGGCTGGATATTTAGGGCTTGTACTTCAGGTAAGCCAGCTGGGATACAATGTTGCCTCCAACAGTGTGTTTTGTTTAGAATACATACATCTACACATGCAGATAATGGACCTACATTGTTTTTATTGGCTTTCTTACTGTGAATGGAATTTGGTTTTTTGGTTTTTTTTTTTTATTTGAGGTTTTTTTGTTTTTAAGCTCTGTGTTTTTGTTTTTTCTGTTTTTGCAGTTGACAAAACAGCGGCTTGTAGATGCTGATGGAATCATAAACCCCAATTCCTTCTACAGCTACCTGACTGCCTGGGTCAGCAATGATCCTGTGGCCTACGCTGCCTCACAGGCCAACATCCGTCCACATCCCCCGGAGTGGTTTCACGAAAAGGCCGACTATGTTCCTCAGACCAGACTGAACAGTAAGCGAACTTTTACCACTTCACTCAAGCTTTCTGCTGGTCCCTGGGGCAACCTTTACAGTTATTAAATATAAAACAAATAGGTGAATGCTACTGTATTTCCATTTTCTGCCAATATACTGTATTTTTCGGAATTCAAACCTAATATAAGAATATGTATAATCTGTTAGCGGTTTATTTGAATTGTTTAGACTGTGTGAGCTAGGATGAAAAGGGACATTTTTGTGCTGTTAGGTCATTAATATAATACTAGTATGTGGGCTGCCACACACAAACACCTGTGCTTAAAACCAGACTTGTTTATGTGCATGTGGATGTGTGTGCAGTGGGAAGGGACAGGGGTTGTTGGTTGTGGAGGGAGGGGGAGCAGAAGGAATTGCCCCTTGCCCTATTAGAGAGACCCCGGATTGATTTAATTTGAGTTATCTGGCCGAGTGCTAGTTGTGGTTATTGGGCTGCAGCAGGGGGGCTCTGGAAATGCGACTGGATAACAAGCAAAAAGTGTTTCACTGTATTTGAACCCCGGAGCCTTGTGGCAGCCTTCCAAGTCTTGCCTTAATGGAAATTTATAGTTGAGATTATAATAGGGCAAATCATGTTTTGTAAGTTGGCTGAATGACCCTGCAGGGGCTGGAACACACAGAGGCAGCAGCTAAACGCTGGCTTGCTTGGGATTTTAGACTGATCACACTGGACTTAACACAGTGGTTCAAGATTTTTACATAGGTATTTTTTTATTTCTTTCAGTGCAGGATAGTCAGTGTTGCAGCAAGCTTGTAACTTTAGGTGTAATTATAGGGGTTTAATGTCAGGAGATACGCCCAGCTGTGTCATTTTATTTAATAACTGATCATTTTTCTGTCAGACTTTTTACTTTGGGAAGTTCTTAAGATATTAGGGTGTGTTTTGTTTGGATTAAAGTTGTTTTTTATACAAGGCCTTGCTGTGTGTCTGCTCAGTAGTGTGCATAACACTTCGTAATGCGTCTTCTGTTCCATCCAGTTTTGTGTCTCCATCATACTCTCTTATATTTAGAAACACAAAACATGTTGCTGTGTTCAAAAACAGACAACACTTAAGTACAGTCATGCAACAGAGACAGTATTGAAGGGGCTCTGTTATAAAACATTGTATGAGCCACGGATGTTGCTGGCATTAAATTGAAGATCTGGATATTGTTTTAGTGCCAACCTAAATCTAAACGTAAATAAAGCAAAATTCAGAACAAACACAAAATAAACAAGACCCCCCCCTTTGAAAAGGCAGCTGTTTAAAGTTGCTCTTCAGCAAAAACCAATATGAGCTGCTTTTTTGCGAAGGGGTTTAACAGCTTTGTTCTGTTTTTGTTTCTCTTAGTTCCTGCTGCAGAGCCTATCGAATATGCTCAGTTTCCTTTCTACCTCAATGGACTACAGGAGACACCCCAGTTTGTTGAAGCGATCGAGAGGGTCAGGGCAATCTGTAACAACTACAGTGACCAGGGGGTGCCCAACTATCCCAATGGCTACCCCTTCCTGTTCTGGGAGCAGTACATCGGCCTGCGCCACTGGTTGCTCCTCTCTATCAGTGTGGTGCTGGCCTGCACCTTCCTGGTGTGCGCCCTCTTCCTGCTCAACCCCTGGACTGCTGGTATCATTGTAAGTTCAGATCTTGTGCTGTAGTTTTTGTGGTGGTCAATGCGCATTCATTTTTATGGATATGTTTATGCTCACTGAAGAACTGCTGTATCTTTCTCACTCATTTCAAGGCATTTTTTTCTGGTGTATTTTTTAGACCATTTTAGTTATTTTTTATTTTTTTCCTTTTGACATAGTACAGGCTGAGCTTATGCTCCAGAAGACAATTCATTTTGATCTTTGGTTTCAGCAGTGTGCCTCAAGTTGAGTTTTATTGGTCTAAGAAAATTTGCCTGGCCTTTCTGCTGTTTAACAGAAGATCAGCTGTTCCCTGTGGGTTTTCTGTTTTGTTTTTTTAAGCTCCAAGCTATACAGTCAGTCACGCAGCACCTCTCCCTGCCCCCTTAAGTAGCACACAAAGCTGGTGGGTTGGTAATCTTGGGGCTATGTCTATGCTTCCTGTGAGGAAGGAAAAGAAATCAAGCTTTCCATTAAACCAAAGGCGCTGTCGCATGCCAGTATGCTGTTGATGCAGAAAGCTGGCAGTATCCAGTACCAGGCTCTTCCACCAGGAGGCAGAGCATCTGCTACAGAGAATTCAGTGGAATTGCAGTTAAATAATTAAAACTTTCTTTCAGTGAATGGAAAGTTTTGCAAAGTTTGCACAAGATTACGTATTTTATCATTTAACTACCTTAGAGCTATTTATTTATTTATTTATTTATTTATTTATTTATTTATGTGTTTATTATAGTCTATGATCATAGCTCATTACAGAGTTTAACAGTCTTAATTTTTAGAGAAAGCTGCTAACAGCAACTAAGCTTGTGGCTGAAAAAGGAAGAACAAAAAGAGTGAGCTGTAGTTTTCTAGCTGGGAACCTCGTGTATACAGTAAGGGTGTCTTAAGTTTAAGGTAGTTGTTTAGTCTAGTGGCGCTTTAAGAGACAGTTGTTTGAAGTGAATTAGGATGTAATTGAAGTTACCCGGGCAACAGTTGCCTAGTTGACTGAGGTTTTTTTTTTTTTTTTTTTTCTCAAGACACTAAGACCAGGTTCAGAAGTTATTTCGCTTTGTCTCGTCTCCTTTTCAGTGTTTTACTACAGAGAATGTTTTAGTTACCAGATTCCTCTAAAGCCATGCCTTGGATTTCTTGTTCATCCTTACATGTTTACTGGCTAGATGAAAGAAAGTTATAGCTCAGCCTCAAACTTAACTGCTTGCTTTGTCGTGTGTGTCCCTGTCCCACCCCCAACCTTCCATGAACCCTCTTCAAAGGCAGGAGGCCCCCCAGTAACTTGACACTCATCATCTGATAATGGCATTTACCGGCTTTGAGCTTACTCAGAGTCCTCTTCAATGAACTCATATATGAGAGAGAGAGAGAGAGAGAGAGAGAGAGAATGAGATTCAGATGAAGAGAAACCTAACAAACAAGAAAGCTCTTCTCATTCCACAAACACTCACATATGTGCCAGGAATACTAAATAAATACATAAATAACAATAAATAAAACAAAAATCCACTCACAATCCAAAAACATTTAAATAGGTATGGATTATGACTAAAAACTACTATAAATACACAATAAACCCTAAATAAAAGTTAATAATCATAAGATTTAAAAGAGCCTTTATAAATATAAAACCACTTCCTCATTTTCAATATCACAGAGCACACCACCCACACCCCAAATCAAGATGAATTTATTCAAGTGTTTAGTTATTTTATAAAAACAAAAATCAAGGTTAATCCTGGACAGTACGAGAGTATTGAACACTGAGACAGTGCTCTGTGCGTTTCCATGCTCAACCTGGCTCTTCCTACTTTTCAGGATAGCCAGCTTGGCCTGCCCAAACAGAAAATTTGCCAGTTGGCAACTGTACTTATGTTGCTGTCTGTACTGCACCCCAAAGATGAAAACAATGGGAGAGAAGTACATGGAGAAGTCAATGAAGATTCTCTTCAGTGCAGCAAACAACGTCTGTAATCTATGACAGTAAAGAAAATAATGAAACACTGTCTCTCTCTCAGTGCAGAACGGGCATTGATCTCGCACTTGATGGTCCAGGATATTCAAAAAGTTATTGGTAGCAACGGTGGCATGGGGGATCCTCCACTGGAGATCCCCTGACCTCTTAGGGAGCAGCAGTTAATACAGGCTTCACCAGGCAGGTCTTACGCTCTCCTTCACAGTGAGACGCTCTCTCCACGGGGTGTCAGGGAGAGACTGCAGCTGTGGATAGTGTTGTACTTTTACACAGACTTCATACAACTGTTTTTGATCCACTGTGGAGAGAGAGACTAGACAGGCTGTTAAGGTTCAGTAGGTGGCCTGGTTTATCAGGGTCTTGAGTAACAGAAGGGGACACTAAAAGAGAAGGGAAATAAGTGTCGCTGTCTGGCCAACAATGCTCAAGAAAAAATTGATTTGTTCTCTCTCAAATCTGAAAGAAAACTTGTTAAGACTCTTACTGTAGCCCTACCGGGAGGTCAGGGGGGCGAGCATCACCCCAAGATCCCATCAAGTGAGCACCACTTTTATTCCAGTTAATCTTAGCAGAGGAGACTTTCTCAGACTGACGTTGACAGTCACACAGAATCTCCACATCCTGCCTACTGGACACAAACACTGTCAGGTCATCTGCATAGGCAGAGACCTTGACAGCCTGGGAATGGTTGGCGGGGATCAGGATGCCAGACAACAACTGCCTAATCCTATGTAGAAGGGGTTCAATTGAAAGGGAGTAGAGCATACCAGACAGGGGGCAGCCCTGCCTGATACCTGTCTGTACTTGAATGGGTTCACTCAGGCCACCGTTAATCTTCAGTACACTGAAAACGCGACAGTACAACAACTGAACAAACTCTATGAAGCACGGGCCGACCCTTAAGGCCTCTAACACCTTAAGTAAATACTGGTGATCGACCCGGTCAAAAGCTTTCTCCTGATCCAAGGAAATCAGACCAGATTTAAAGCCAAAAAGCTTGGAAGCTGCTAAAGGTCTCAAATTAAGTAAATATTGTCAAAAATTGACCTGACCTACCAGGAACACAATAAGTTTGATCTGACTGGACCGTCGCCTCCATGATTTTCTTCAAAAGGTTCACTAGGGCTTTTGACAGGATCTTATAATCGAGACAGAGGATGGACACTGGACTCCAGTTCTTCAAGTAGCTCAGTTCTCCTTTCTTGGGGAGCAGGGTGATCACCGCCCGCCGACAGCTCAAAGGCAGCAACCCCTCCTTTATTCTGTCCAGCAGCACCATGTACAGCTCCCACCCCAGCAGGGCCCAGAACTCTTTGTAAAACTCCACGGTATAATCCACAGTGCAATTCCAATCGCCCCCAATAATCACAGTCTCTTGTGCCCCACAGCCTGCCAACGTTTTATCAAGAACCGTAAACACATCACTCCTGTCCTGAGCATTATTAGGAGCATATATGTATTATATTAAAATCCTGCCTCTAAAACCATCAATTACTTTAAAATAATCAGGTTTAAAATATTCTGAAAATAAAATCGCTACCCCTGCACTTAAATTAGACCCATGACTAAAACAAATCTCTCCTTTCCATTCCTTCCTCCATTCAGTTTCATTGGAAGTATCAGAATGAGTCTCTTGTAAGAAATTACAAGTTATTTTATAATAACGCTAAAAGTTATTTTTTCTGTTCAGTAAACTTAGACAGCCACTCTTTTATTTAAACCACGAATGCCATTTACATTGAGGCAGCCTATTATTAAAGAGTTCATGAAAATAGAATTGGAAAGAGAAACAAGAAAAAAACATACAGTAAATGACAACAGTACAACAGTGAAAGAGGGGAATTTTAAAAAACTAAACCTGGTACTTACTTTAAAACACTGCGTACAGTGCTTAACCATTTCTTTAGTCTGTAACATTCAGCTTCACTAAACCCGGCTAACCCTGCATTCTGTAATATCAGCCTGCAGCCTGCCCATCGATTCAAACTGCTTCAAATCAGGAAAAAAATCCTCAATGACAATTCTTCTTTTACCTTGAGTTTCAGTTAAAAAAAGCTTTTATGCTTTGGGCGCTATACACTCTGCTACCATCAATTTGCGAATCATCAGTAAACTCCCCTTCCCCTGCACTGTCAGAGTCTGTCTCACCAGCTGTGGAGCTGAACAGAGTGCTTGCGAGAGACCTGCAAGCTCGCCGGCCGAAGAGACTGTGCATCAGTGCAGGCAGACTCTTCCGCCTGGGCAGAAGCCTGTGACAGCAGAGTGCCGAGATCCACTGCAGCCCCATTCAGCTTAGCTCTTTGCTGATCTATGTTGATCAGCGTTTTTTTCTTTTGCACTGTCATACTTTCAGATGAGTTTAACGTTTTTTTCTTTTTCCAAGTTTTTGGTGTTTTGAACCCCTCCTGATCTTCATCTGTATTCATCATATTACTGACTGGTACGTTTACGGCGGGGGTTTTCACTGCAGTCTCCTCCACTCCTTCACTAACAGCTGGCTTCTCCACCTGGGCCGCCCTACTGCTGTCAACAGGAGTGGCCTGTAGGTGAACACTTTCAGCTGGGGAAATCACTGCAGACTCCCCCGCTGTCTCACTAACAACTAACTTATCCGCCAGGTTCGCCCCGCTGTTCACAGCAGGAGCACCTTGCAACCCAGATGTACCCTCACCCGAGTCAACATTATTCGCCCCTTTCCTTTCACCTTCGTCACGGTGAACGTCCTCTGTGCTCCCCGATCCTGACCCTTGCCCTGCCACCCCCCCCCCCCACTGCTGTGGGCTTCAGTCTCCCCCTTCATGCAGTTCCTCCTTGTATGTCTCCACGCTCCACAATTAAAGCATATAATCTGAACAAGCAAAAACCACATAGTTGATTTCTTCAATTTTATATTGCATTGCATGGTTTAAATCATTTTCTAAATCATTTAGTATCATAAAAACCTGTCTACTGTCACTCCGGAGCGCTGGAGCCCAGCGGGACTTTATGTACTGCCGACGTGATTTTACCATGTCAGCTTAGTTCATTAATCAGCAATTCATTTTTTTAAAAAGGAGGCGCATTTGAAATGGTTACTTTAACAACCAGAGAGGCAAGGGGAATCACGGGCAGAAAACTGCCTTTCACAGTGACCCCTGACTCCACAATATGATTAACAAGAGCTTCAGTCTTTAAAAACATCACAATACTCTTGTTCATTCTCGAGGCAGAGATGATATTCTCGTAACCTACCTCCTTTCCTACGGTCAAAGCACATTCCTCTACCGACACCTGCTCCTGTGACACAATCTTAAGCCCATTTCTCCCAGTTAAAGAATCATATGAAAAACTGGGAGGTCATCTGCCTCCCAGTGAGGCCATAATGGCACAAAAACAAAACAACTATATAAACAACAAATACTTAACGATAAACGCAACAAAGAAAAAAATAAAAAATATAGATTTCATGCACAGCAAAACCGTACACAAACTCAAACACTCCCGCTTACACTCACTCACCACAGACGCCCAGCATGCACTACGAGAAAGAGAGAAAGAGAGAGACTTTTTGACTTTTAAAATCCCTTTATTCTATAAAATAGAATACAAAATAAAAACTAAATAAAGCCACTCTTTAAAAAAGAAGCCAAAACAAAACAAAAAAAAAAATACACTGGTGCAAAACACAAAACAGATCCAACATTTCTCATTCCATTTTTTAAAAAAATCCATTTCAATTGGATCTCAGTCTTTGAGTGTTTCTCCCATGAGCAGAACAAGCTGCCCCTCCTCACCCACGGCACACACCCCCTCCCCAGTGCACCAACGTCTCTCAAAACTGTCCAGGTCGTGCACCATTTTAAAATAGGCAAACTCCATGTTGATCCTGGAGACCATCAGGATCCTAAAAATACTAATAGGATTTATAAAACCAGTGGCTAAAACCTTTATTTTCTCGGGATTTTAAAATAGCTAATTTCTAAAATTAAAAAATTAATTAAAAAATAAAAAATTATATTTCACACTAAGAGCAAAAACATTTTTAGTAAAAATAACCCCCAAGGAAGCCAGCAGGTTCTCTAAAAACAAAAAAGGGCTGCAGCCGAGGGCAATCCACAAACAGGTAGAAAACGGTCTCCTCTGCAGGACAGAAGGGGCACTGGACACTGACCCCCAGCTCCACTCGGCTCAGATATCTATTTGTGGCCATAATGCCATGCAGCACTCTCCACTGCAGGTCTCCAGAACACTTAGGCAAGGGAAGCTTAAACAGCACCCTCCAGACAGGAACTTCATCAACAGGGACACCAAGGTGAGCCCTCCACTTAGTGTCCACCAAGACTTTCAACTTATTAAAATGTCTGGTTTTCACACAGATTTCATAAAGTCTTTTTCTCAATTGTGTGGAAAGCCACCTCAGTGACCTTCATAAGTGACAGCAGCCTTCCAACCGGCTCTTCCTCCTCCGCTTCCTCCTCCTCCTCTACGGTCACTGAAGGGGAAACCAGCACTGCGGGGAACAGGGGTTCCTGCTCTGGAGCCACGTGCTCCTCCAGAAACCTACTCAGAAACTGGGAGAGTGCCGGGCAGAGGGATGCCTGGAGATCACTCAGCACCTTCTCCAGGAAACGCTCTGATCTAATATTCAGTGCAGGAGTTAAAACCCTGCTGGCTTTCCAATTAAAAAATTTAAAATCAATCAAATGCCCCAGTTTAGTAAAACCGGCTTTAAGAAACAAAATGGATAAAAAAGCAGAGCTAAAAACCTCACATTTAAAAATGGGGTTAAAAAACAGAGGCTCTTCAAAAAACCCACTGTGTGCTCTGTGATTCTTCTGATCTTGTGATCTTTAAACGTCTCCAAGCATTTAACAGATTCTTATAAAAACCCTCCAACCCTGCATCACTAAAACAATCAAGAGATATTAAAAACAAATGTCTGTCAAAACCCAGCTTCCCTGCCTTCTGCAGTAAACAAAATGCCAGATCACTCTAGCTCAGCTGTGGGGTGTACAACAGCCTCTGGGCAGCCTGCAGCCTAAATGCTGCCATCCTGCTAGGGATATCAATGAGCCCCTGCCCTTCCTCCTCACGGGGGAGATACAAAACAGCTGGGTGGAGCCAGTGATGCCCGCTCCAAAAAAACTGCACTAGGCATCTCTGTATCTCATTTAATAAAACCAGGGGAGGATCCAGGCACACCAGCTTATGCCAAAGCATGGAGGCGACAAGATTGTTAATGTTGAGGACCCTACCCCTGAAGGAGAGCCGAGAGAGGAGCCACTGCCAACTCTGCAGTCTCCCCTTCACCCTGTCCAGCATCCCCTCCCTATTCTGCTTCATTCCCAAAATAAATACCTAAAAGTTTGACTCCAATTTTGTTCCAGCTTAAAACTGAAGGCAGTAATCAAGCAAAATTAAACCAAAATCAACATTCTAGACTTTGGATACATTAAAAAGATCTCTTAATAAAAACAAATTATCGATCTCTCTGGCACACAGTACGACTGGTCTGTGTGCACCACTGGTCCAGTGTTGGTCTTTAGGCGATTAGCGAGAGCCTTGTAAAGCAGTTTGTAATCGGAGCACAGCAATGAGACAGGGCGCCAGTTCTTGATGTCACAGAGGTCTCCTTTCTTGGGTAGCAGTGTTATCACTGCCCTGTGGCAGCTCCCCATCCCAAACACATTCCTGCAGGACCTGGTACAGGTCCTCACCAATACAGCTCCAGAACTTTTTATAGAATTCTGCTGGCAGACCATCCAGTCCGGGAGCCTTCCCTTTGGAGAGCTGCGCCACGGCCGCAGTGAGCTCTGGGAATGCCAGTGGAGTGTCCAATCCGCAGCTCTCCTCCTTGTCCAGGCTGGGGAGACCCTGGAGAAGCAGCTCTATCTCTCCTGGGTCGCAGCCCTCAGCATTGTAGAGATCAGTATAAAAGCTCACTGCAACATACCTGAGCTCCACAAGGCTGGAGACTCCCCCCCGGGCAGCCTCAGACGGGGGGGCGACCATATCTTTAAGTTCAATAAAGCAGGCTCTGAACAGAGAGCCCTTCACCTTCTTATCCAGCAGGCTGCCCAGGAGCTGCCTCCTCTCCTGCAGGCCCCGATATGCCCCTTCATCGTTCTCGCTTTTAAAAAAATAAAATCTTCTCCTCCCCAACATTAATAAAATCAATAAAAATACCAGCATGTTTTCTCTGTACTTTTAAAAGTCGACCTTGAACAATCTCCTCAATAGATAAAATCTCCACCTATAATCCTGGAGAAAATAAAAGAGCAACCCCAGCACTAAAATTAGAACCGTGGCTTAAAATACAGTCGCTCCTCCACTGACTACCAGTGAGACTGATTACTGCTGTCTGAGTGTGTCTCCTGCAATAAAATCACATTTGAACGCTTGCTGTTTAAAAAATCAAATAATTGTGCTCTTTTATTAAAATCCCTGCACCCGTTCACGTCAAGAGCCTTAAATAATTTTCTCCATAGATAAAAATAGATTATTCAAAAATAACAAACACGTTAAAATAAAAGTTTTCTTAATAAAACTAGCCATTAAAAATGTTTAGATGAAGGTTAACGTTTTCCGAACTGAACTGACATATTTTTTTAAGTCTGAATCTTTTTTTCTGGCCAAACTCATTCATAGACGATTTCCTTAATATTAAATCTGCAGAACACAAAAAAAGTATCTGGTCTGGGAAGAAGGATTTAATGTCTGCTCGCCTCTTACCTTTTGTTCTTTCATGAAAATTGCTGAACTCGTTTAATGAATACAGTTTCCAAATCTGGCTGGCCATGATGTCAGAGGGTTGCGAGGTATCAGAGAGCCCGTCCTCCCATCCATCCTCGTCCGATCCCGCCGATCTGTCCTCCTCCTCACCCGCAGAATTTCCATCAGCCGCCGGCATTTCCACTACTGACCCCGCAGGCTGAGGGGGGGAATGCCAACAGGGCCTACCTGAGCCCCGAGGCTATCTCCCCCAACACCGCTCCCCTCCAGCAGTACAAATACTTGTCTCCTAAAAGACATGACGTGCTTAATTTCAGGGTTTTTACATCCAAGGGGAATCATTTTGATCCGTGACATTATTTTACCATATCTTGAAAGCTGTCTTTCAATCAATGAATTATTAATAAAAGGGGGAATATTTGACAATATTACTTTGGTAAGAGGCGTAGATAACGGTGTTACAGTTACCAAAGAATCATTCAACATAAATCCCTCTTCCATAATTTTGTTAACCAGATTTTCTTGGTTAAGGAAAACGACTATAACTTTGTTCATCCGTGAGGCGGGTTTGATCTTTTCAAAGCCAACTACCCCCTCCCCCCGTCCCCCAAGGCAAGCAGCACATCTTCAACAGAATCATTATTTTCAGAAAAAACTTTAAAACCATGGCACCTAGTAAGCCCCCCAAACCTACCGAAGTGGGAGCCCATCTTTGGGCACACACTGGCTAAAAAATGTTTAAAAAGTACTAAGATAACAAAAAATTAGTAAATATATATTTTACTCTGAGAAAAATGTTATTCTGCGAAATGAGTGGGGGTGGGGGGAGGGGCTGGGGTTTTCTGTGTTTTCTGGATTTCTGTGAAAGTTGTTCTGACTGAGGTGCTCGTGAAACGTAAATAGAAAAAAGGGGGTTGAAAAAGGGGTCAGAAATCATTCTGTGTGTGAGATTGTCTAACTCAGTGTTTCTAATCCCCAGGTGATGGTCTTGTCCTTGATGACTGTAGAGCTGTTTGGAATGATGGGGCTGATTGGAATCAAGCTGAGTGCTGTGCCAGTGGTCATCCTCATTGCTTCTGTGGGAATCGGGGTGGAGTTTACAGTTCATGTTGCTCTGGTATGTACACTGGCAGCACAGCACCACATTTCCCAGATTATCCCTGCTTTTGTAGGCCCCCCCCCCCCCCAAAGTAAAAATGGAAGTTTGCCCATGGTGGTCTAAATGTTATGCAGCCTCTCTTTTCCCAATGCTTGCTGTTTTTACCCTGTTTTACAGCCAGGAGGATTTAATGAATCAGATAGCTATCATGTCTAACAGAGATGATCTTCCTACATTCATTCAAGAGTTGCAACTTGTTGAAGGATGGTAGAATTTTTCCATGGTCCAAAAAAATGTCAGTTACATAAATATTGTGAAATAGCATTATCCGTACGCATTTGTTAATATTTACCTATGATAAAATGTTTTTTTTTTTTTAAAGCTGTGGATAATATTTACCTGTTGCTGTACTGTAATATTCACACATATGCAGTATAAAAAAATAAAAATAAAAAAAAATAAACCTCAGGCAGAGCATATGGGATTCTCACTAGAAACATGCGGCTTTCATTACAGTGATCTTATCTTATCTGTTGCAGGCCTTCCTAACCGCCATTGGGGACCAGAACCGCAGAGCTGTTCTAGCACTAGAGCACATGTTTGCCCCTGTGCTGGATGGCGCTGTATCTACACTGCTTGGAGTGCTAATGCTTGCCGGCTCTGAATTCGACTTCATTGTCAGGTAGAACTTGCCGCCATTTTGTTGTTAAAGTTGTTGTGTTGTTGTTGTCAGTCAGTGCCATGCACATGTTTGTTTTCCCAGATGAGTTTCAGTTGGCCACAAGCATTACAGACTATTGCTGCATACACTTTACTGGTTGCTGAATGCTTCCTGTTTTACCTTGCATTCTGAGTTAGCTAAGAATTGCTTGTTTGGGCTCCTGTTAAAGATGTGCTCTTGCACTGGTTTCTGTTAGCAAAGGCCTTTACCTGAGAGACCACGGGCTGGGGTAGCAGTTTGTCTCGCGTTCACTGCTTCTTTTGTTCTTGCTTTTTTGAGAAAGCTTTGCCTTTCTTCAGCTCACGTGTGGCATTTATTTTCAGTGCTTGAGTATTTGTAAAATAGTGCAAGATTAGTTTCTGCTGGTGGTTGACACAATCCTAACCCATGACAGGGAACAATAGTAGTGGAAGAGAAAGTATGAAAGGAGAGGAGTATAGAAAGGTTTTTTTATAGAATGGTTTGTTTAACCATTTGTAGCTCTTTGAAAGAAAAATAATCTGAGTGGTTGAAACTCAAAAGAGATGTTATATATTTTTGTATGAAAGACCCACCAGTTTAATTATCTTTGTTAGCTGGATTGTTTTTACAGGGTGAGATCAATGTAGGGCAATACAACAAGATGAGAAAATGTATGAAGGTCACCATAGGTGTTTTATGTATAAATGTACATATCCTAAGAAGTCCAAAACTGTTCTGATAGTTCTAACGTAATCTTCACAGTGGAAGAACATTAGGTTTAGGGATTTACTGTTTGAGCTGAAGGCAGCCATTTGCTAGTGGGTTTAATTAAGATTCAGTTCATCAGCCCAGACAAGGGAGCAGGGTTTTTGGGGGAATTTGAGAAAAGCCGTGAAACAGATGCCTTTCCTACACCAAACAACCTGTGGAGTTCTGCAAAGGAAAAAAAAAAAAGCGGCTTATGTTCGCTGTAACACTGGCTCTTTGACAGGCGCTTGTGGCTGCTGAAGGGGGGTGGAGAGGGGAATCTGAAGTAAGCTAGAGGTAGGGCAGAACAAATAAATATCTCGGCCTGGAGCTCAGGTACAAGTCTGGCAGTGCCCGAACCCTCATGGCTGGGAATAGACTGAGCGTGTTTCTCCCCATCCACCTAACATAAATAGTGTCAAGTCATAGGTGAATTGAGGCACACCAGGGAGGTGGCTATTGCTGCCACTTTATCTCATCAAGAGTTGTTTAGACAGGGGGCCTCTGTTTAATCAACATTTGTGACTGCTCTCTTTAAGCTGTGTGTTTTTAAAAATAATTTCTGTCCCAACACAGATTTGCTGTTGACTGCAATTAATATTTGCGTCCACTTTAAAATACCTATAATGATGTTGTGATTTATCAAAGAGACATTTTTTACTCAGGGTGGATTATGGGCTCACTCTGTTTCCATGTTTTTGCAGTGATATTTATTTAGCTAATAAAGAAGCAACTGTTTGGCTTTCTGACTTTTTCTCCCTCCTCTTGTTTCCGGGCAGAATCTGGCCTAGACTCTTCTTGTTTTTCCAAGACAAATAATAAAGCAAACTCTTCTGACAGCATTGACTTGCTCTGTTATAGTGATTTTAGAAAAATGTAGAACAGCTGGTAAGCTAACGAGATTGATGAATGAACTGTCCATTCGGCATTCGCAGAAATCAAATCTTGAGTGTGTGCTAAAGAGTTGGACAAACAATACTGCAATTCCCTCCAGCCATTTCACAGCTTTGTACTAAAAGAACCTTTGAAATTCAACGACAAGCATTTCAACTAGAAGTCTTTCAACTGTGTTCTTTATATAGCAGCACATGTTTGTACGAGTACAATTTCAAAAAAATAAAGACTTAGTCTACTAGTAGATTTAGTCTACTTATCAGGTATTCAGAGTGTACATAATACTTTAAATTTAAAGGCCACCTTCTTTTTGAACATGGATCATACTAAATAAGGCCTTTTGTGCTTGCTGAGTCCCGCTGAATAAAAAGCAGAAGCCGGTGTGTATGTTGCCACACTGTCAGGAGAGCCTATTACTTTGGTAAATCCAATAATTCGGAATCATTAGTTATGAGTTTGTCAGTGAGTTTAGTCTGAACTCCAGCTGTGCGGCATACCAGCTGGCAAGACCCGTCCTCCCATTGACAGGCTTACCTTGGGCCAACCGAAGGATCCCAGACCTTAACCCTAAATGGTGGGAAAGGATGACGACTCGGGCTTTCTTTTTTCCTTTCACTTGTGCAACTCCTTGCACAGCTCTTGAGCTCTTTTTGCTTTTTTTCTTCTTCTTTTCTGTTTTACGTCTGAATTGGCAAAGGCAAAACAAGAGCATTCGGGAATTCTAAATTGCCCAACAAAAGATTAGTTTGCAGTGCAGCTACACCATTGTGAAGTGCTTTTATTCACAGAAAATGCTTTAGTTTAATGCAGAACACTGGTCCCCATGTTCTTTTAAAAAAAAAAAAAAAAAAAAGTAAGCTATTTAGTCAGAGCGAAATGTAAAATTGTAAGCGGGGCAGTTGTGCTTAGTAAAAGGGAGGGGGTCTTTCTAGAGATTTAATTAGGGATTCAGCTGTAAAATGCAGGAGCATTTCACAGTGGATTAATTGCTGATAGAACAGCCCCTCTCTTCCTCCTAGACAAAATTGTTTAAACTCTACACCCTTCACTTCATTTGTTTGTTTGCTTCTGCTGGGTTTTCATTAGTGAGGCCCCCTCGTTGTACTTGTGCTTTGAGTCTCTTCAGCCATTGACTCCACATTCCGTCATTTTTTTCTTCTGTTTGCTGAACACAGTTATAATCGACACTGCATGTGCCACACAGCGTTTTTCTGTGAATCAACCAACTAACTTTGTTTCCTTTTTTTTTTTTTTTGTTTTACTAACACTCTTGCTCTGTGGGGACATAGCCTCACAGAAGGTAAACACATTTAGACTATCGTCAGACTAAAAACATGTTGTATGTGCTTGCATGGAAAGCGGTTTCAGATCAGTAATTCAAGATTCTCTGTTTTTAATAGGTATTTCTTTGCTGTACTGGCAATCCTGACCGTGTTAGGAGTTCTGAACGGATTGGTGCTACTTCCTGTTCTGTTGTCATATTTTGGGCCGTATCCTGAGGTAAGACCTAAATCTCTTTCGAAGTGACAGTGTATGCGGTTTGTTTTATTTATATGTTCCTGTTATTAGTTAGCTCTTTCAACATTGCAAGACTGTATACAGGTCAAGGAAAAATAACACCACTCAAAACTGCAGATTGCTCTAGTTGTAGAAGACAGATACTGTAATTCAAAGCAGCAGACTAGTAAACTATTTTAATTTGTAAGCATGCTGTGCTTTAACTGTAATGTGGTGTATTGCTGTTCCAGGTTTCTCCGACTGACGGAAGGAGCCGACTGCCCACCCCTTCTCCTGAGCCGCCCCCTCGCATCGTGAGGTTCACGGTCCACCCCAGCCACATTGCCAACGGCTCAGATTCGTCGGACTCGGAGTACAGTTCTCAGACCACGGTATCAGGGATCAGTGATGAGCTCCACCTGTACGAGGGAGGCCAGAGCACTGCTCATCCCACACACCAGGTCATGGTGGAGGCCACAGAGAACTCTGGCTACCCCAGGTCCACTGTAAGTCCTCAGAAGCTCAATGCTAATTCTGACTATTATAGCGTGGTCTCTGTTGTTGCCTTTTTTTTTTTTTTTGGTTTTAGGTAAAAAAAAAAAAAAAAAAATGTCCAGGACCACCTTTTAGACGTCAAAGGCTTCCATAAGTGCATTACATTGACCCAGGGAGTCTATAAAACAGGAAGTGAACTCGAGATGTTACTTGACATTTTGCTTGATGTGTTATTGTTTTAACAATCTGGACATCGTTGTTCATTGTGGCTTAAAAGCACAAGGGTGTTGTGCTAGTTTTAAAGTAGATTTGGTATTCAAGATGTTATGCCTTTAACAAAAATACAAATACAAAAAATGGTCTATTTACCAACATTCTTTTAATGAAGACATTTCTGGTGCCATCATGTATTTTCAAGGAGGTATAATTCTACTATAATTAAATCAGTTGTTTTTAATTATGTTTAGTAATGCCTATAAGGCTTATAAGAACTGCTTGGATGTTCAGATTAAACATTATTGTGATGTTTATTGCTGCAATAAAAGATTCTGCCATAATGATGGTGGCTTTAAACGTATTTTACACTTATGGAAAGCAAGGCAAGAAACTGAACTCCAAATCCAATGACACCAAATGCATGGGCCAATATATTTGCAAGCTTCTTCTTGAACAATTCCTTGATGTTTTTTCTAACTGCAGGTTGTTCAGCCAGTGTATCACCAGCCCAGAACTAGACTTCAGCCTCATCCTCCAGAAAATCGACCCCAGCAAGCCTGGAGAAGCAGCAGGGACCCAAGGAGGGAGACGACAAGGGACAGCCAACAGCATCAACAACATCAACATCAGACGCCTCCTCACCGGCCGCGCATGGACGCTTTTGAAACTTCTACTCAAGGGCATTCTGGTCCTAGTAATAGGGACCACTCGGGTCATCGCACCCGCTCTCACAGCACTAGACACCCACTTTTCACTGCCACAGGTGCTTCTGTGCCAGCGTACTGCCAGCCTATCACTACTGTGACTGCCTCAGCCTCGGTCACTGTGGCTGTGCACTCGTCCCTGCCCAGACAGAACCCTCCTTACATGGGGTTCCAGTCACGTGAGGGGTGTCACGAGACTGACCAGGCACCATTTGAGGACCCCCATGTTCCTTTTAATGCCCACAGCGAGAGAAGGGGCTCTAAAGTGGAGGTTATGGAGCTGCAGGACATGGAATGTGAAACAAGGAATGGTGGCGGCGGCAGCATGACGAGATAAGGTGAGCTTCCGTGGACTGAAAAAACGTACTGGGTCCCAGATGGTTTTGAAATTTTGCACCAGAGGTTGACAGCATGGTCACCAAACAATTTAATATAGTAAGTGCCATGTGGTTTTATCTCAAAAGCCAGTGTATGTCACGTTAATTGAAAATGAAGGGGGGTTGGGGGATGTTTGATTTTTCTGTTGTATGTGAGGTGCTGTGATCTCGGGGAGTAACCCTAATATTAACAGAGCATAGGTTTTAGGTTTTTTGATGACATGCTTTAGCAACTTCAGACACACTGCCCTGTGGTCATTCTGTCAGAGCTGTTTGAACACCTGAGTTTGACTCCACTGGTCTGCAGTGTCATGTGACGCGAGTCCTGCCTCCTGTAGCCCAGTCATACTCATTCAAAATCAGCTGTGGAGCTACACTTTTTGCACACACACATGGTGGTGTCACCTTGGTCAACAACGTCTCAATGCAGTGACCACAGAATTCCACCCTTTTCTCAATGTCACATGGTTACACTAGCTTGTATACCACGCACAGCCTGGTGGTGCCACGTGCACATAACTGCAGTCATTTACATAGAAGACATTCCCCAACTTTATATTTCTTATTTTAAACTGTGTGTGGGAGTGCAATTATTCTATCTTTGACCGTCTTCAAATTGATATAGTTGTATTTGTAATGAGTGTGCTTTAGTTCTGTGCTGTTCTGAACCATTTCTTTCTTTGTGTTTTCTTTTAGTGGTTACATTTTGAAGCACAAAAGGCCAAAGATAGGACATCCTTCTGTTCTGAACCTTGAAGAGAACTGCTTGAAGTTAAGTAAATGCAAGGACATGCTGCATCAGGAAGACAGTTCACTGTTACTGTACCCTAGTGTAATATATTGTTTAATATTTCAATAAATATTTAAAAGATGTACACATGTCTATAATACAAAGGTACAATGTAAAGTAGTATCATTTAGGAGCTGTAAAACCCCTATCAATAGACTGGGGACACTGTTCTGTGTGATCTGTACATTGATCTGTGTATCTGTGCACCAAATAAGCTTAATCTAGACATTACATTTCAGCATACATTGTTGCTGCTTAAATATTGTATAATTTACTTGTATAATTCTATGCAAATATTGTTTATAGGAATTCATGTGTGTGTATGTGTGATTGTGTATAAAGGTACACATTTTGTTTTAAATATGTTAATTTGCATATCACTGCCCTGTGGTAGTATGCAATGTTATATTTAACTTTCAGACACGCTATGCGTGATATTTAAAATGAGCAGATATGAAGAATAAGCACGTTAATCTTTGAGACTGTGTGGCTGTAGCTCTTGCTGGTTTTTTTTCCCTTTCGTTTCTTTTTTGCTCTGATGCTGTACCCTTTTATATCGATGTTATTTTACTGTATGACAGCCCTTAGTGCGCTCACACTCAAATTAAAACTGCCAAATGTTAACCTTTCTGAAATGTGAAGATATCTTTGAGCTTGCTCATTCCTTTTGTCAGATGTACAACTTTGGTTTCATGACTAATCACACAAACTCATACTTTTCCAAAATCCATTTTAGTGTTAGTTGCAACCAATTCAGTTAAAATTTGGCACTTGATTGCAGTAAATAATGTTGTACTATGGCAAAAAAAAAAAATGGTTAGACTTCTTTTTTTTTTTTCTCTGTTTCAAATAAGCTACTCTGACAAGTGCATTAAGGGTTAAGCAGTGCGTGGCTTTCTTAGACCAGCACATTATCTGATACACATACTTTAAGGGACAACACTGGGCCTCAATTTAGCTCAAACAGTGGATTGACCTAAAATCATTAAAATCCACAACCACATTGTATGACACTAATTTGAAGCTGAACTCAACTGTCAAATGTACAAGTGATTGTGTCAGAGGTCGGAATGGCTTCCTGCCGCTGCTAAGTTGTTGTCTGTCTGTCACTAATTCACTAATGTCAGCATTTCTCCTCCCAAGTTTGACATTGTTGTTTTAATTTTCTATCAAACATAGCTGTATGTGTTGTTGTTTTTCTTTTTTGTTCTTTCCTCTTGTACTGTCTGCTGGTTCTACACAGTGTAGTCGTTTTCTCCTGAAGTCACATTGGCCAAAGGAGAGCTCAGTGGCTGGCAACTATTATGTTTTTTATTGTTCATTTAAAAAAAAAAAAAAAAAAAAACTATGTTTTGTATTTTTTGTGATATTTATATTTTTGTATCATAAGAATTATTTTTTGTTTTTGTTGTTTTTTTTTTTTTCTTTAAGTATTGGTCATATGCCAGTTTATAACAAAAATGCAGGGATTTTTTTACTTCTGTTGAAAAAACACTATTACAGTTATGTTTTTACTTTGTAATGGAATTTTATCTGTATAAAGTGCTTACTAATGTTAAATAGGAAAGAGAGTATATAACATTTACATTAAGGACTCAATGTAGCTATTAGAGTGAGGTGTAAAAGAAAAAAATATTCAAACTGGGTCTTACCGGCTGCCATTTTTATTGGCAGGGGTGGGTTTGTGTCATTTCAGTTACAAAGATAAATTTATGCCATATAATTTATTTATATGAATTTATTTTTGTAGTGTACATAGTAGTTGTCAAGTCTTTGGACAGAAGTATATTTTTAAAGAGTTTATATGTATTGATACCATTATGTTGGAACATAACAGAAATAGATAAAGTGCACACTTTCATTGTTAACTTGCTCTCAGACAAAAGTGGTTCTTAACAGTATTAAAAGAGAGTGCATTTTCATAAAGATGCCAGTTCTTTTTTGGGTTTATAAAAGTAGCCATGAAAGTGGAAATTGTACAAGCTCTCTAAATAATAATGTTCAAACACTGATAGAATTCTAACATAAAAAATATTATAACTTATTTGTGTCTTTGTTCATAACTCAAATAAAAATGAAACTTAAAGGAAATATGTAGACTGCTGTGCAATGTTGTTTGTGCATATGGATTTTTTTTGTTTGTTTGGTCACCTTGACTTGAATTGATAATGTTTTTTTTTTTTTTTTTTTTTTTTCAATGCTGCTCATTTCTCAGCATTCAGGGACACTGACAGACACAGAAATGCATAGATTGTATTATCCAGTGCAATGCCTGATGGAAGTTTCTCAACACATCTACAGGGCAGTACAGTGTTACAATGCAAGATTCATATTTAAATAGTGTACAGTTTAAAGTCAGTGCAAATAATACTACTAAAATACAATATGAACTAGGATGCAACAAATAAGGGTTACAAGAAGGTGTATGACATAATACTAGTGCAAGGTTAGTGCATTAGCTGAAGATCCACAAAGTCCAGTGCGTAGTAGGAAGGCTAGATTAAGAGATCCACAAGTGCAGTCTAAACAGGTCGGTCTTGAGGCGGCAGGCGGCAGTGAGACATGGAGCAGTCCTGCGGCTCTCTGGTAGCTGGTTCCACCACAGCGGGGCTAGGAAAGAGAAGGAGCGGTCACAGGAGGATGGAGTGAAGGAGAGGGTGCAGAGAGATATGAGGGATTGGAGGTAGGAGGGGGTAGTGTGGTGAAGAAAGCGGTAGGCAAGAACAAGGGTCTTGAATTGAGTGAGAGCAGGGATAGGTAGCCAGTGGAGAGTGTGAAGCAGAGGGGTAGCACCAGAGGGATAGAGTGTACCAAGGTTGGGAGAATTCAAGACAAGCAGCAGAATTTTGAGAGCTGAAGGGAGTGGATAGCCGAATTATGGAGACCAGCAAGGAGAGAGTTACAGTAGTAGCAGAGTACAAGAGTTTGGACCAGAAGTTGGGAGGAATAAGTAGTGAGAGGACTGATTTAGTAAGTGTTGCTAAGAGAGAAGCAGCAAGTGCATGACAGGGAGTGTTGAGAGGAGAGCGAGGGATCAAGAATAACACCTAGGTTTTTAGCAGGAGATGGAGAGAGTGATAGTCAAGGGATATTGAGATGGAGAGGTCAAATGTAGAGAGGTTGTTTGAGGTGGTAAGAATGCATCCAAGTTGAGATTGCTGAGAGGCATCCTCAGATGAGAGTCAAAGGAGGGAAAGGAGAGGAAGATCTGGGCATCAACAGCATTAAGGTGGTAGGAAAAGCCAAAAGAGATGAGAGTACCTAGTGAGCATATGTAGAGTAAGAAGACGAGGGGTCCCAGGACAGATCCTTCAGGTATAGCTGTAGAGAGGGGATGAAGAGGAGAGAGCCACGCCAGGAAACCTGGAAGGAACAGTTAGAGAGATGGGCGGAAAACCAGGTAAGAATAGTGCCTGAGATCCCCAGGTCACAGAGAGAAAAGGAGAATAGCATGATTGACAGTGTCAAAGGCAGCGGAGAGGTCAGGAAGAATTGGAATGGAGGAGAGGGAGGCAGCCCGAGGAGAGAGGTTTCCGTGGACTGTGTAGGACGGAACCCTGATTGAAGGGGGTCTAATAGAGAGTGCTCGGTGAGGAAGGATGACATCTTTCTCAGAGTTTTAGAGAGGAATGGGAGGAGGGAGACAGGGCAATAGTTATGGGTGGAGGAAGAGTCAAGAGCATCATGTGACTACCCAAAACTTTGGAGAGGAGTGGTGTTGTTTTTAATGAACTAGGTTTGTTAGATCAACAAGATCAACGTACAACCACTTATCAGTAGCCACGTGTTGCATAGCAGTCCATCCATCTGTCCATCCTACTTTACTAGATCATATCACACAAGTTAAGTCAAGTTAAGTAGGTTGTAGTGGTTCCCTTTTAAGTATGAAATGTAACCATTACCTAATGGGTGTTTACCTCCTAAAGACCCCGAAACCTGATATATTAAAGCTGCTCCACCGAGCCTGTGACGCAGTGTCACAGAGACGGCCGAAGTGGGCGGCGTCAGAACCAGGAAAGGTAATGCAATACACAAAACACAGGACGGATGAAATGAAATGATGAAGACGCCTGTTGGCGCCGGTTTAATACAAAATAAAAGGTTTAACAAACACGAAAAACACAGGACACGGCACTCTACGCCAAAATAAATAGACAAACGAAAACAGACTAAACTTAACACAACGGTGCACGGACAGACACTGACAAACACGGTGAGCAGATACTTTGTTGTTATTTTTATTATTACTACTTTACTTATTTCCTCCGTCTCCAATCCCGTTCTCCGCTCACCGAACACCCAACCCCCAGTATGTGACAACGTGCATCTATATATACTATTGTGCTGGGATTCAATTACCAATTAATTATTCACTTGAATCCCAGCACGTGAATTAATAAAGTGCAATTCCTCGTGCTCACATATTACTACATTTTACTTGCACGTGAAGTGCTGTGCAATCCTCGTGCCTAAATACACATATACATTTTTTAAACACTCGTGTTACACAGACCCGTTTATATCCCGTGTACCAATGTCTATACACCAACATTTAAACACACCACACGCAACACATAACAGATAATATACACAGGGGCGGGCACTTTGTTACACGCAGTCATGCCACCCCCCCCCGAGGGCATGGCATGAGGACTGCACGTACAGATGCCATTTTTCCTTTCAGAGAACTGAACCTGACGGGAGAGCCTATACAGATGAGTACTTGTTGCCTTTATCTGCTATATTACTTGCTAATTTTTGTGTATTATCACCATGGACACATCCAGCCTCAACTGATGTGTTGTGTAGAATGGCAGGGGGCCACAGGGGCAATAGGGGCAACCCCCCTTGGCAATATCTCCACATCAATGTTTTGGAGCTGCAGGCAGTTAATCTGGCCTTGCAGAATTTTTTTCAGGAGGTTCAAGGAAGACATGTGATTGTCCGTATATAATTATATATAATTATATATATTGTCCTATATAAACCACCAGGACAGCCTCAGATCTCCCAGTCTCCATTGCATGGCCTGCAAGCTTTTGCTCTGGGCAAAACGTTAGATTATTATCATAACCCTGAAATAGAAATGTAGCCATTAACCTCCAAGGTTGCTCAATCCATGATTGCAGCAGGCTTGAAGGACATGAGTGTGTGCAGTCCATTTATGCCTTCTGGGGTGGGCATGACTGCATCAGAGACATGGTGGAGCAGCTTTGATATATCTATTCACACTTTAGGAGGTAAGCACTCATTAGATAATGGTTACATTTCTATTTCAGGGAACCAGGGTTATGATAACAACCTAATGTCAATGCAACAGGTAAACTTGCTCTAATACAAAAATAAGACATTTAACTATTAACCTCCTAGCTCAACAGAATACTAGGCTAATTATGCTTTTTTGACTTCCTCATAATATTAGTGGAATTGAAGATCCAGTATGACTAAACCTTTGTGCAGTTGCTGAGATAGGTACACTATTGCTTCTTATTGATTTTCAAGGAGATCTGTTAAAAAGAAGTGCAGATACCAGACTTTATTTTAGTAATGATTGGTTTAAATTAGGTATTTTGGCAGTCTCCAGAGCCTTCCCTAATGTTATTTTTTAGATTTCTTTTTGTGGGAAAAAAATCTGCAGGGTTTGAATAGTCTTAACATTTTTAACTTATGCCTTGATTTCTGCCCAGGGATTTGGCCTCAAGCACTGACGTCCTGACTCCTGTCAAATCAAATTTTGTGAGGTGTAAATACAGTTAATGGCACTTTAGTTACGCAATATGTAGTGCATTATGCAGTTTTAACAGTGTTATACTGAATTCCTTATCACTAAATGTTGCTTAGGAAATGCTCAAACTCCTCTAATTGAAGTTCTGCTCCACAAGATGTAAAGTGAACAGGAGAGACCATTAATGCTTTAAACCAGGTTCATGCCCGTCTCTAAATTATTTTAGATGGTATATTTTTGAAACTACAGATTGAATTACCAGAGATTATGATCAACAATCAGTGTCATTCAGATGCCAAAACAGTTTCAGCACTGGTTCTGTTTGTGAAGTCACTTAACCTGGCATTACTTCTAGTTAGTTTTGAAATATTAACAGGTATTATTTGTGTTTTAAAAAGAACAAAACCTTGATCCATGGCCTATTCAGTTAGTCTGAATCTTAAGCATTTTTACACAACTTTTTATAATGACTGATGAATTGCGACTGTCAATTTGACAGGATTTTAAATGAACGATGTCTAAAACATGCCTGCCTGTAAAACTCTGTAAGTGTACATAACCACTGAGAGAATGATTACTCTGTTGACATGAACTTAATGGATTATATTTCTACTGCCAACGACTGCAAGATTTATTGATATTTTATTAGAATTCAAAAAAAGATCTGCAAGAAACATTAGACAGAAATGTTTTACAGTCTGTTTTCAAAACCTTCAGGAATGATAGATATTAAACTTTTGAATTATATACCTTAAAAACACTTAATACAAAGTGTAATGCACACATTTTAAGCAAAGTGACTTAAAATGCTTTAGAATTTTAAAAGCTGCTTTAGACAACAATTGTGCCTTATTTGTTACATGGGTGAGTGGAACAGTCAGTTACGGTTAGGTCTAGCTGAGTATACTATATGTACTTGGTGAAAACAAAGTCCTTCCCACTGCCTCACAACTGTTATTTTACAAGAAATTGAGAACAATTGCTGTAGAATACATACAGTGATCCAAAGTTCTATTTCCATATGAGATAGTGTCTGTAGTAGTATATTGGAATAAATCATGGGCAAGGCATATTGCTAGCAGGCACAGGTTTTCAAAGGTCTTTATAAGCAAGGCTATGAAAACCAACATCTCTAACCATGTTCTTTGGTGTATTTTTAAACTGTAAAAGTATGGTAGCACCCCTTTATCCAAGCAACCCTGTTGCGTTATTCAGCAGGTTTGAAAATGGAAGCACTGATGTCAAGCTTTTTCATTACAAACACTTTCATAGTGAAAAAGCTTGACACACACATTATGATGTTACAAAAATTACAATTTTTAAACATTTGAAGTGACGCAGCCATATCCTTACAGCATAATATGTGGCTTCCAGCAATACAAGACAACATACAGCCTGTTAATTATGCCACAGAAATTAAATTCTTATAAGAAAATACTGAATAGAGACTGGAAGTGGTAACACTTAATTTAATAAGATAACACCCCTATTTGTTTTAATTCTAAAATAATTCCCAAGCACATTTATTCCTTTTCACAGACATAGTGCAAGACACACATGTATCCAAGTGTAAGAAAAACATGTTTAACTTTTTCACACTTTTGAAATCTTAATAAAACCTTTCTCTTACTAATACTTTGTAGTTTAAATGGCATATGTTGTCAAACATGACTCCATTTTATTTGTTCACCAGACAGCCTAAGACCAGTGGTGAATATTATACTGGTTTTGTCACATCTCTGTAAGGCTTAACATTTTTTTTTTTTATTTGAGTGGAATTTCTAAAATACAGTTACAAAAAAAAGCAGTTGAGTGACAAAATGTATTTAGCACTCATTCGGTACTACCTCCCTGCTATGAAAAAAAAATACCTCAATTTAACCCATGTGTACAACAGACTAACTGATTAATGTTTGCATGTGTGTGCTGTGATAGAGGTGACCTATTTAAGTATCAGTTTGCTTCTATTTAGAGGCCAGTTTTTTTTTCATCTTTTGTTTAGACTGTGTGGGAGCCCCATGAGTACATTGTTACATTTCTTTTGTTTAATCCTTTTTGTTTTATATAATATGACGGAGTCCCGTTCCATGTGTGTGTGTGTGTGTGTGTGTGTGTGTGTGTGTGTTGCCCTGGGTGGTTGACTTCAGCAAACAAACGTCCTTGATGTGCGTGCTGCTTGAGACTGGATCATCTTGGATCATCCACATTTTCTGGCATCTCACAGGTTTGGAGAACAGAGAAGTATTTTGTAGCCCGTCCCCTAGACAGCTCTGTAAAAAGGGACAGTTGCAGTTATATGAAGTTCAAATTGTTTTTGAGAAATTAATGAAAAATGAACATTAACCATTGATCAAATGTAAACCTCACGATTTAGTATCCTGCTAAAAAAAAATTAAAAACACCAATTATAATGTATGTTCTTGGTTAAAACATATTAAATGAAAATAAAACAATTTCAACAGCCTATTTACCCTACGGGCTCAATAAATCATTTTTAAACAATTCTCAAACTGAGACTAATGAACCCTATGGTTCAGCAGTCCAAGAAAAAAAAAAGTTTGAACCACTAATGGTGCATGAAAATTAAACAGCTGAGATCAGACCATGAGCAAAAACAATGAACTGTGGGAATAAGGGAAAGGTGTTTTTTGTGTGTTTTTATTGTTTCACTTCAGACACTAAAGTCCAGCTGTTTGGCAACAATAGGTGCACAAGACCCTGAGGACAATTATGATGACTTGTTATTAGCTAGAAGTGAAACAAAGGTGGAAGCTCTCAATTATTTTGGAATAGCTATGGACAATGTTTTATGCATTTAAAATACCAAGAAAAGAAAATAATCATATTTTAGCATAAAATAAACTTAGTGTAACAGCTGTCATTTTTAAAACTTTCTTGTCAAATATAGTACCATATTTCACAGCATGAATCATAAGGGTGGATCTACAATTACAGACAAGGTTAACAAATATTGTACAGGACATGCCTGTCTCTAGTGTATTTCTGTCTGAAAATAAACATAAAAAACACCAGGGATGGTCATATTTTAACCATTTAAATGACAGTAGTGTTTTGATCCACCACTAATATCCCCCAGTGTTGCTGAACTTTGATCTAAGCCGTGTTCACACTGGGTGTGTTTAGAGGGTTTGGTCCACACTCGGTACATTTGGTGGAGAGTGTGAACAACAAAGTCCGCATGGAAAACGAACCAAGCTGAGTCACTTTGAAACGGACCCACTGTGAATGCAGTCTAACAGTACTTTTTCCCTATGCAAGTACAAAACTTAATAGCAAATCAACAAGCTTCAGCATCAAGTGTAGGGGTACATTTTATTTGTGTTGCTAAGTGTCCCTATTTGCTGCAATGAAGTGTAATTCTACTTTGTAATATGATTTATAATCAATCTCAGTGGGGCAGGTTTTGCTGCTGATTTGCTAGTTTGATATTATAAGACACATCAAGGTTTGAATTGTAATTCAACAGAAAACAGTGTTATTGTGATTATAAAATGTACCATTCCATAAGTATTACACAACAAAAAGCAGTATTACCACAGAATAGCAGAGAAGGTAAAAAAAATGTAAGGGAGTTTATATCCTGTAAATAGTTTTTAGTTTTTATTTTTATGGTTATAACTGCAGCCATACTAACCACTGAAATCATTCACTGCTTCCTTTATTTGTGTTTGACTTCTTTATCAAGGAGAAGAGCAGGATTTCCCCCACCTTTTTTTCCCTCAGTCCATCAGGTTATTTACATCTTTAATACAAGTCGACCTGCTCTCAGGTGCGTTTCAGTTGAGCACACTCTCACAAAACTCCTACCACTTGTCATGCTATATTTATATTTATATTCTAAAACCATATTTTTTAAACGACAGCTTTATTTTATTAGAAGACATATGAGCTGTGCATGATTGTTCATAAACTCATGCACACATCTTGTACAGCATATGCAGATTGATTAAATATGTGCTTTTTTTACACAATGCAATTTACAGAGTCTTTTTTTTTTTTTTTAAGTTTTTTTTTTTAGTTTGGTTGTATACCAGAGTTTTTGGATTATTATGCACACATTTTGATCAATTTTAGAAAGATGAAGGGTACATACAAGGCATGCAGCATGCATGAATACTTTTGTGTTTTTCTTTCCTGCTACTGTCAGAAAAAGCTAGAGCTGAGCCTTTAAAAACAGTATTAAACCAAATATTTTATAGTGGTCTTGTCTGACTATACAATAAAAGGTACAGTTTATTCTTAATTGATAGAGTCAAGTAATGGGTTTTAAGCTCACAACTGTTGCTAGGACACAAAAGGTGCTGACTGCACTGGGGAAGAAAGATGGTTGTTATGATGATTTTAAAACAATGTTCATTAGAACAGCATTAGCAGTGCTGCCATGATTAACCCTTTATGGTTCAAGGGATAACCACAAACAAAAATTAAGCTAGCATTCCTATTTTTGCAATGAGGTGCAGTAAACAGGGTTTAAAATGTACTGACAGGTTGGATCTGGTCATTCAAATGGTCAGTTTGCTTGTGAAACTTGAGTCACTTTCAAATGTACTTTAAGAAGAAGCAGTTTGAACTGCTCAATTCCTTATGTACTCTACGGGGTTAAACACGCAACAGCAGTGCAGTAGTTAAGAGAACTTGTTAAGTGTTAATCACTTTGATCCATCAGTGTCTCCAAGTGCAACAAATCTGAACTAAAAAAAAACAAAATGCCATCTCCCAGTCTGCTACTATTAGAGCATGGCATCTCTGGGACCTGTGGCACATTTAATGTCTGCTTCAGCAATGCCCAATTACAAAGGTACTCTCGTCATTTGTTGCTGTTTAGTTTTTCTTAATCTAAAAGAACATTTCACTCAGTATCAAACCATTCTGAAAGGAATGTGCGTGTGTTTAACTGTAAGAGGAGTTGCACATGTTTATTGTTAGGATGACAGCATTTCCCTGCGTTGCTGATGGATTTTGTTTGTATTGTGTTAGTCTGTGCTCATTAAGCCCTCCCTTTCTTTAGCTATGCTGCTTTTGCCGACACCTAAAATTTGAAGCACAGGAACACAATGTAATAAACAATATGTGGGAACTTATGCATTATTAAAAGTGAAAAACAAGTCAAATCGTTAAGCCCACTTATATGTAATTAGTTCCCCCTAGTAGGGGAGAATGGTGTGCCAACAATGGATGAGACTTAACGGGCCGAATGGCCTTTTCTTGTTTCTAAACTTTCCTATGTTCTTATGTGCTTTTATATTTTAGACCAAATATTTCCATATCCTCCAACAAGTATTGGAACGTCAACATGAAATGGGAATACACTTCAGTATAAATACAAGTCTATTGTACTTATGTATTCTGTTTAATTAAAATAAAATCAATGTTTGTGTTAATGAACTTCTGTTTATGTTTATAATAAATCTGAGAAGATTTTTCTTCACTCTGTGAGTGATATAATTCAACTGGACAAGACAAACCAGAAAATGATGTAAATCAAATGGACACAGATTATAGGTATTAGTATTCAGGGTGGAGCTTTATATGTCTTTGTATTACACTCCCTTTACATTTGGCAAATGTAAACTTTTCTTCAAAGCTGCTTTGTTAGTGTTAAGGCAGCCATCTTTTTAACTCCCACTGCCCTGCTGAATTTTTAACATATAGAGTACATTGGTATTGCAGTGAAAGAAATGTTATTATAAGAGTACCACAAGAGAGCTCTCCTCAGTCTACTGCAGTGTAACGATTTACACAGCTATTCATTTATTTTACATGAATATACACCTGAAAACACTTAGGGTTCAAAGTGTGGCTAAGCCGTGCTGTAAGATAAGACTGTCACTATAAACACATTTAAATTGTCCAGTTCCTATAAGAGAAAGTTGACAAAGACTGGCACAACAGCAACCGATTAAATGGAAATACAAAAAAAAATTAAAAAAATGTAATAAACAATAAGTGGGAACAGATGTGTCATGAAAATTGAAAAACAATTCAAATGGTTTAGCACATTTTTATGTACTGTAAAGCCATAAATATTTGCAAGCCTTTTATTGTGTGTTTTTCGTGTGTGAAAAAAAAAAAGAAAAAATAAAATTTTTGGCACGAATAGCAAATTCCACTAACAATACATACAAAAGAACTTAAGAGCATAAGAAAGTTTATAAACGAGGCGGCCATTCGGCCCATCTTGCTCGTTTGGTTGTTAGTAGCTTCCTGATCCCAGAATCTCATCACAGCTTCTTTTCAAGGATCCCAGGGTCTTATTTTCTGCTCTGAGTGCCACTTTATCTAATCTCCATTTGTGACCCCTAGTGCTTGTTTCTTTTTTCAGGTCAAAAAAGTCCCCTGGGTCAACATTGCTTTGTAAAAAAAAGATTAGAACACCTTTTTTTGTCCATCAACAGAACTTTGGATATAAGATGGATATAAGACATATAATGACACATATTTTATGCAACAGATTGATTCCTGAGATAACTACAGAAGGTTTTACATTTTTCCGATGCAGTGAATGCCGAGTAGCAGCAGCTCAAATTCAAATAAAACCTTTTTTTTATAATAGATACCACATTTAATGATATTTCACGACAGGTAGTTCTCATTTAAGTTTGCAGAATATTTGCATTTTTGTATGCCCAACAATAAACTCCACTGCACTCTAAGAAGATTACAAATTGAAAAAATATACATTTACAGCTAACTCTGCCTTGTATATTACTGTTAAGCTGTCAATGTCTTCACATTACATAGCACTCACATTTCCCAGTCTGTAAACACAATGTAGGAGTGCTTTACAAGGAAGACCTTGCTGTTCCAGATTGGTCACAGGACCTATTTTTTCTTTCAGATGGATTCAAAGCTTTGAAGAACTGTCTTGCTATACAATAAAAGGACACTTTGAAAAAAACTCAAGAATTGCTATAGTCTTTTTGAAGGTGCTTGCTGTGAAACCCTAAGCTGTCTAATCAACGCTGGCATGCAAAATGAACAAACTCCATAATGCAACGAATGAGCCTTCTGAGAAAGCGTGAATAAAATGCTCTGAATGCTTGGAAATTACTCGTGTTACAAATTAGATTTGAGGAACATTACGCAAATTAAAATAAATAGGAAACAGCATATTGTTTGTTAAGCTGTGGCCAAAAAATTTGCATCACCCTATATAATTAAGTAATTCTAGACTAAACACGCAGAACAATGTTACGTTAACATATTGGATTACATACCGCTTCGTAGTTTTCCATATACTTAACAAAAAACTGTGGAAAATTTAAAAATGTGACATTTCGAATCTAACATGAAATATTGTAGTACTATACTACTTCTGGTTGACTTTTGCGATATCATTTTGTAGTTTATTTGATTACATGATGTTACATGAAATATCTAAATTATGTTTATATAGAGAAGGAAAAAAAAGCCTCAATCCCAAAATTCTAGGTGATGTAAAACTTTTGGCTGTAGCTGTACACTTTCTAAAAGCTTGAGAACTCCCTGCCTTTTCTGTGTTCTTTGTTAGCTAGTGCTAATTTTCACTATTAGGTGGAAGCTGTGCTTCATTATTTTAGGCACTGCATTCCCTATGCATGAGAAGCTACTATGAAAATGAGATGCCACTAAAGTTGTTCAGCTGTTAAACCAAATGACATCACATTGGGTATGTACACGCATTGACCTGTCATGCAAACTTTAATTAATTACCAATAAAAAAAATTATATTTTGCAGCAGACTACAACAGTTTGAAATCCTGCTATTGTGTTTTCTTAATAGTTCAAATGCATTTAGTTCATGAGGATTACACAATTCCTTGCTTTTGCACTCTAAATCAAACAACCTCCCCAATCCAAAAGCTTGAAACAGCACAAATGTAAGGCGTTTAACAGCACGGGAATGTGAAACACGTTTCAGCAGACACTGTCTGTTCTCTAACAACACTCTTCATAAACTAGACATCTGTGAGACAGCCTCAAATATCTATTGCGAGTTGCGTGATTCAGCTAGAGCAGGGTTTAACAAAGACTTTCCGAAGAATAACAAAACGCATATCCCGGAGAAAAGGCCATTCATCTGAAGCACATTAACCCAAAAAACTTACTTATGAGTTTTGCAGAACAGAGCCTACCAATGTGCTGAATGTGTGGGAAAAGGAGCAGTCGATTTGTTCTGGTGGTTTAGGTGTCTGTGTTTGACAGGCCTGCTACTAACTAGTCAAGAAATAGGAAGCGAAAGCCACAGTGGACCTGTGCATGATGAATTAATAAATTGAGCAGGTGACAGTCACTTGGGGGCAGTCCAAACAGACACCTGTTCCCTGAAGGCATATGGGAATTTAAGTAACTAGTAGCTACTGAACATCAGGAGAGCTGCAACAGCCTTTCAATTGAGTTGGAGGAATTACTTTAACAAAGTTGCTACACTTCTTATTGCTGAGTCTAGGAGGCTTGTTATCCCTTATGCAAATGCCAAGTACTAGAAACAGTGCCATAGCTAGGGCTGGGCCATGGGTTCCACACAACATCTTCAGCAATACATTACATATGTACTGTGTTATGTATCCAAACCGTAAGGTGACCAGCTCCCGTTTTGGACAGAGAACTGTGGGGTGGGTTATCCACTGACTGTTGCTAAAACAAACTGGCAGTTATCCTCGTCTGAATTGTCACTGTCACTACCTGAAGAGGTTAGACTGCTGTAGTGTAACAATAACGGTTCATACAGGTACCACTGCATTGTGATGGAATTATTCTTTTCATCCATGATATTTGCATATCTGCATGCAAATGGCTTTGCTTCGTGTGTAGCTATAGGTGACAATTGCGTAAATCAATGCTGTCATATCACATTACCTTGACATGTTTACAACGCAGTGTGTGTGTGTGTTGGAAAGGTAACTACACAAACAAGTAGCTAATGCACTGCATAATTTAGAATGTGCGGATAACATGTGAATTAATTTCTCTTGTTAAATGTTTTTGTCTTCATGGCAACGCATGAAGCTCTCCTCACGACATTCAGAGTCGTTCTTTTCCTACTTAGTAAGCAGACACGGACATTTAAATATCCCCTTCCCTAAATGACTATGAATTGAGTAATCTGCATTGGTACAGACAATTTTTTTTTCTAAATCAGAACTGCATAGCAACGCATTTCCTGAAAAGTATGGGAAACACGTCGTGAGGAAACCTGACTGAGGACGGCGATGCCGACACATCCCAGGGGCAAAGGACCCAGCAACCGAAAACACATACAAGGGTTATGACACGGGGAGCCGGACCTCGGGAGGAAGACGGTCCCGGTAGACCAGGAGATAGAGAGAGAGAGAGGTACCCAACATCTGAGACTTCTGTGAAAGGGCGCTCGTTAGACCCCCAATTGGTCGAGACTTCACGCTGCCTGGGACCTGAACTAAGGACAAGGCATAAAGGTTAGTAGGGGACTCGAGCATGGAGTAGCCACGTCCCGAATTGAGGCAGAGTATAAAACAGAGCACTTTGAAAGCGCAGGAGCTGCGAAAGGACAGAGTGTGGCCAGGGCTCCGCTCTGACTCAAATGGTGAGAACCCCCTTGAAGGTAAAGGGAGGCGATTGCCCTGAGGTTGGGGAAGTGAGACTCACTTGCCCCCCAGAGATGACTGATGCAAAGGCATGTATGAGAAAGAGGAAAACAAAACACTAGACAGTGAAGGTGCAAGTGATCAGGGCTTAAATAGAGAAAAGGTACTAAACTGACAGGAAATTGGAAACCCCCAGCTGCACGCCCCCCAAACTATGCTGGTTAACATTTAAAACAGAAAGGAGCCTGTTAAAATGATAACGAGAAGGCATCTCTTAACAATCTGAAAACTTCTCTGCACATCTTAGGCTAATGCTTATGTTTATATTAAGGAAGATTAAATAGTATTCCTTTCATAAGTAAAGAAGTGACAACATTTCATCAGAAAAGTAATACGACTTAATCTTATTAATCCTTGATCCATGTCTCAGCCTGTACTGTTGATTTAAAAAAAAAAAATAACTCCAGCCAAGATCAGCAAAGTAATAAGCCTTTGAAAAATGCTTAGTTATCTAATTCAGATTGTCATAACATGGTTTCTCATGATCACTGATTGAATAGGCAGGACATTTTATTGTGCAATGAACACGTTTTTAACAGATTTCTTTCCATTTTAAGTGATTCCCATCCACGTACAGCATGTTAAAGGGGGAATTTGGAAATACAACTATTCGGAGAAACTTAAAGGGTTTGCCCATGTGGATAACTATTTACAATACTTAATAACTACTTCCGAAGGAAATTCCTGTTTCTGCAATCAGGGCAGCTTCTAAACTAAACTCATTTATTGCACATAGTCAAAAGATAGGATATTTAACACATTTAATCACCTTTAATAGTAATAGTTTAATAGTTGAAAGTGGCTGAAAAAAAATCTTAGTATCTCTTAATCATGGCACACTAATGATACAAGCAGAAACTGCAATAGAAAATATATACAGAACAAATACCATGTCATATCAGATGGTAAGAAATTAAATATTTTGAAAAAAAATAGATTCTAATATATAGAACTATTGAGATATGTAATGCTTTCATACAGAAAGGTCATGGTTTGCAGATTGGAGGAGAGCATTGAGAAGAAGTTAGATGGAAAATGGAAATGACAGAGGGAACTTGCAGTTTCTTAGGCAGAAAAGGGGCAGCAGTAATTAGCAATAAAATAGAATCTCGGAATGTGATATTATTTCATTGTTACTGTGTAATGTAATAACTATACTTGTTGTGTAGAAATTAAATTACAAAGACAATAAGATCATTTATTCACAAAAAAAAAAGTATAAGATTCCACTCTGAATGTCATCCTGAGTCTCTGCATTCACCTTCAATATGATATTAGATCAAACACTGCCAAAGTGAAAATAAAAAGCCTAGAGCTTCCCCGTACTTTGGAATTTGGAAGTTATATTTCCATACTGTTCCAGTTTAAGAACTTAAAAATGTGGTCACCTTACCAAACCGTATTCAATCAGAAAGTTGACACTGTCCTCAAAACCAAATTGTTTTGTTCAATGTTGCATGGCATATGTAGTACATTTACAGCATGTCCTCTATGAGCACCAAAAACTGGAATATCCTGGAACGCTCCCTATGAGATTGTGGTTGTTTTTTTTGTTTTGTTTTTTTCTTCTGAAATGCTATTCACAAATCCAGAATGTCTTACTACAATGTCCTAATTCAGGTCTAGCCAGTGTGATGGTTATGCACTCAGCACTACTTGATATACAGGTTAACTGAGCTGTTGATCTCCACAGTCTCCAAAATTTCTATTTTTGGATTAAAGGAATCAGACTCAGGTGGTGCCACGAATGGCAAAGTCTACATGAGCCTGCCGAAGTCCTGCGGCTCAAACAGGCTTGACAGCTGGCCGTATTATTATAAGGCAAGCCCATCCTGTGCAGTTTGGGTGACAGGGCAACAAAGCTGAATGATTCTGTCTACTCAGACGATGCAAAATTATTTCTACTCATGATAAATAAACAGTCAGTAAAAGTGCTGTCGTTTTCTTACCTTTAGAACTATGCCATAAGTTGTATGTACAGGATGAGATCTACACAGAATAAAATGTACCAGTGTTGTAATTCTCACAGATCCTTAACACCCATTCTGCCAAGTGGTAGTTCCCTGGAAAACAGCATCTTTAATAGGATTTACTGTACTGTTAAACTTCAGCAGAACTCATATGGAACACACTCCATCACTGACACAGTTCCCTTACCTGGTTCCCCCACAACAGTTGTATAAAGGCTGTTTTATCATTCACTGTTTTGGATTACATCTGTTAAAACTAGTATTGGTTTTAAGAATAAATAAATATTAAACTTACCTGGGGGAGGTGCTGGGTCAAGGGGCTTCCTGTGCTGTAAACCTGGAAAGAAAGAAAAGTTAACTCGGAGATTGATACACGGCAACTATTGGTGTGGATTGTAAGTAATATAGGTGCATATATGTTTTAATATATATTAAGGTTAACTATTATCCAGGGAATGCCTTAGATTAAAGAATATGGTCATTTATTTTGTAATGGATTAGTTCAGGGGAGGGGGTAAGTATAAGTACCTGGTTGTTGGTTCATTGGAGAGAGGGATTGAGAGCATGAAGTGCTGTCTGAGTGACTCAAAGGTAATTAAACTATTTTGTTTAAAAATGTTCTATTTGTATTTTTAGTTATTCATGTTGAATTCTGTTAATTTATTTATTTTCTTTTGATGAATTATTTTTATTTATTTGTTTTCGTTGTTATATCGCTGGAGGCCTCTAAATAAATCTCACTTACTTTCAATTTGAATCTTGTGTTCTGATTAATTCCTGCATCCTGCACCTTGCACCAACCATTTGACCATGGTGCATTACAAGTCCCAAATTAGATCACAAACAGCACTATATTGAAAGTAACTAATTACGACTGGGTTTGTGGCAATATAAAATCATATTGTTTTAAACCTGATTTATTTTGTGTTCCTTTTGAAAAAAAAGAGATACACATAAATATTATGAAATGCAGTTAATCAAAACAAAATGTGCAAATGTCAATACACATTACCATGGAGTACAGCACTATTAGAATAAAAAGAGGTCAAGTCCATTCTAGGTTATTAGAGTGCACGTAAAAGGACTTTGTCAAGGCCTGCTCACTGTGTTCTCATTATCAGGGTTTTTGACAAAGATACTTCATTCACAGCTCCCTCTGTAAAATATTGTTGAAAGGAAAATAAGACTCATTCATCTGGTTTTATATCATACAGCTGACAGTCTTTAGTCTCTTGGTTCGTATTTTACTATCCCCATAGCTAAATTACAGCTAAAGTTCTAAGTTTCAGAACAGAGTTCTTATGTTTCTGTTCCAAACTCATATAAAAAAAAAAAATTCTGTCAATAAATGTGTTTTCAATTTGGTGTAAAGTCATAGTCTTAAGACATACTACATGCCATTCTTGATGTGCAATAACATTTTTCTGTAAGTTAGTTGTACAGTACTTTCTAATCCTTTGTTTGTACCTAAGTTCTTTCTATTATTGTACTGAAATGTCAAAGTCTAAATACAGAATATATATGTATTTAATTAAAATGTTTTCTTTAGATTTTTTAAAAGCGGTAATATATACAACACTGATTAAAAAAACGATGCAGCTTGGCATTCATTTCCTTGGCATTTATATTTACCATGTATACTGTAAGACTTTAATTTCAATCGTATTCTTCATTAAAAGAAGAGTTCCCCCTAGACCTCCTTTAGCATTCCTTTTCTTGTCTGTCTTTAGCTCCCTTGTTGTCGTTCTCCAACATTTCTGGTTTTAATTTTGTTTTTAAATTAACTTTACTTCAGTTTTCACCTTTATAATGGTAAGTACTGATTATGACCTGGGGCACAGCACGAACCAGTGATGCACTGTATTCTTGACCTGTACAGTAGTCTGTACAATCTTTTGCATTTGCAAAAAGAGCTTGCATGAACTGTTTTAAATTATTTGCATTGCTCTCAAGAGAGTTCTGTCTGCCATTGCTGAGTTTCTGCTAATGACTAGCTAAAATCTGCCCTTGCTGTTACTGACAGTACAGAATTGTAAAATATTATACCTGAGTGAGCACATAGCTGAAGCACAACTGGGAACTTTTTCATATGGTTTATGACATCTGCATTACTATTGGGACACTGAGATTACAGAACAGACCCTTGCTTTTTATCTGGTCTGACACATATACAGACCACACATACTAACCTTCTGTATAACACAATCCATATAGAATAATACCAGGACTGCAGTGAATTACAAAAATCTTATTCAGTCTAGGGGTCCGGTGACATAAGTTTGAGCAGTTTAGCAAATGTCACTTAGACCACAAGATGGAATTGTGCTGTTGTTTTTATAAGAATGAATGTAATAAAAATCTTTAAAAGAAATGTTTTTTTTTTTTTTTTTTTAATTATAAAAGTTTGTATTAAATAATTTACATGAACATTTGATAAAATTGCTCTATAGTAATTTATGGAACTGCAAACAATTCATTAGCTTGTGTTACATTTAGAGAACAGAATTGAAACAGAGAGCAATAATTAATGACCAATAAAGACATTAATAACAATCATGCCAAAACATTAAACTAATTACCTGTATAAATAAGAAACAGATTTCATGTTAGAATAACAATATTAGGTTTATTCTACAACTAAAGTTTGTTTATTTTATCATCTATTCTATATGTTGTATGTCTTAGAGACAAGATACGTTTCAGAGCACTTCTTTAAACTTTTTTAATAAGTCACCAGGAATGTGATTACATAAACAGAAAAGGGTATAAAAAGCAATTCTAAACAAGAAAACAAAAGATCACAGTGATATTTCTGACCCATACCAAGTTCTTATTACTAATCGATTACAGCAACAATTTAACATTAAATATTCTGACACAGGAAATGAACAGGAAATGAACACAAACCAAAGGCATAATTATTTTACACAGAATATGATCCATTAAAAAAACAACAACAACAAAAAAACAAAAACATTTTAATAGTGGTACATTTAGAAATGAAAAAAAAAATGGATTGATTGAATTTTCTAGCATCTGTATGTCAGGGAAAAAACCCATTCTGCAACACCACTGTGCTTTTCTTAGTCTGATTGATTTCCAGCACAGGATCCAGGGGTGGATATCACAGCTGCTTTAAATTTCAATATTATATATTTTTAAAACATTTTTTTACAGCATACATGGTGGAATTTCGCAACGTGCCACTCAGTTTGTGATCCAGGGATCAGCCCATAATTGCTTAAGCCCTTTCATGACATTCATTGGTATTGTTAAGCTCTGTACAAATTTAGCTATAAAATGCAAACAAGCATAACTAGAGTGTTTTTTTTCTTCTGGACTTTCTACCACCTTTTTTTTTTTCATGACTTTGCTAAACTGCCAAATCACTTTTTTCAAAGGACTGACCAACTTTTCTGTATGCAAGAATAACTGTCTGGTGGAGTAGGTTTTAAATGTATTACATTAAGGCATAAACACATTTCTTATGATTCAAAACCTAATTTAGATACTATGGTGGCTCATTAAGGACAGGCTATATAAGTTCTCAGGTTCTTGACATTTCAAACCATTATAACCAACATAACTTTTGTATGTATTTAATTCCATGTCCTCAATGAGCCATCATAATACAATATATAATTCAATAAAAATATTTCAATTTCAAAAGAAACAGAGAGAGAAGCTCTTTGACAAGCACACAGTATATTCTCTGTATCCACATATAAATATGTACATGTGTCTATATAACCCCAAAAGGTTCTCTAGATCAATGTTAAAATTCAGCCTCCATAAACTCCGAAATTATGATACATTCCTACACATTATGAGTATAATGTATAGGAAGTCCATGTTTGAAGACTATGTGAATATTGTTTGTGACCGCTGCTTTAAGATATACCCATTCCTTGGTATATTGCCTATATTGAGGTCCTTATTTTCCCTTCTCTTATTAGACTGCCAGAGTGCCGGGTGGTGTTGATTGCTCCATCAGGTCCTACAAAGTGGAACATTTTAATGCAGTAATAATTACATGTATAGTATTTTGTTTCTTTCCATACTGTATTTCACATCTGCATACAGTATTTTACTTACTCTATACATTATATGTGACCTAAATAATGTATTAGAATCTAATAATCTGTGATGATCAGCTACATAAATACATAAAGTATATGCAAAGTATATGAATAAATATACATGCTGCAGTATTTGTTTACTGCTTTTTTTTCCCCACAAGTAAACCAGAGCTATAATGATGGGGTGGTATACCTTTAATATCTTCTATTTTGGTGAGAATGTTAAGAGATGGGTCTTGAAAAGCTAGTTCACTACAGCTTGCAAGTTGTGTTCAAACAAAAGTGAACAGGCAACATCCCCTTTTACTTACTGGCACGCGTCCAGCTGCATCTGATCTGGTCCAGTACTTTTTTTTCCTGCCTTTGTCGTGAGATGGCAGGAGGTGTGTCTGACCTTTTCTAGGGTCAGAGAAAGTAATGGCTGAATGAACATAATAGCACACATACTGTTTTATTAAATCACTAATAAATAGACTTGAGTTTTAAAATAATAACTTCCCTATTTCTATGCAATGTCACTCAGCTAGATAAAGGCTTGTGAATTGTTTTGAAATCAAACATAATCAAAATGAGTACAATAGGACTGAGCTAAGGCAGGAGTCCTCAAGCAGTAAATACAGGTACCTCCTCTATATGTGTTTGAAATCTCACTGCCTTGGCCCGATGTAAACTGAGCTCATATTAAAATGTATGATATCAATTTTTTCTTCTTCCCAATTAAACTGTGGGGGCTTTGAGGATAACAAAAAAGAAATAATAGAAGAATCCAAAATCATTTTGGACATCTGGAAAACTAAAACTGTTATTCACTGTTTGTGTAATTGCTATCATCTTGATTTCCTTACCAGCAGGCACGGTGGATTTGTGGCTTGTTGTATGATGCAGTTCATCTTTTAAAAAATAATGCAAAAAAATCTTGAGCTTCTTTTGACTGTGTCAAAACTAGACACTATGTGGCACAGACTTGCCAACCTGCTTGACAAATGTGGGTTTCATATCATGTCTGAAATAACTTCCCCTTTAAAAAATGTTTTTATTTCCCTGCATTTCTAATGCTTTTTTATTTTATTTTTTTATTATGATTATTGACACAGCATCACAGTGCCTGCCAGTGGCAAGCTGATGTAATTGCCTCAATGTTTGAATTTGATTTTGCTTTGGCACAGTGCCACCTGGTGGGTAAATGTTGTAATTGTTGAAAGGAAGTTACAGGGAAAGACAAGTATGCATAAGCACATTACTACAAGCCATTTGAATGCTCCATTCCCACTAGTACAATTGGTCTATTGACCAAAAATATTGAAATAGCAATTTGTCAGTATATGCTTTTAGCTATTGTCTTTTTCAATAATCAAGCAGTTAACATACACTTATAAAGATAGTTAAGTAGGATTATGAGACTACCAGACTTCTTATTAACCATGTTGTGTCAAAGTGGTTTGCAGTGCGCAGGTGTAGAGGTGATGCAGTGCTCAATACAATGACAAACAACAAAGTACTGGTGAAATGATGCGTACTTATAATCCAAATGTCACTTGACAACAGCAATAATAAAGGAGGACTGGCAATACACAACAATGTGTATTGCTCAGTGAAGTAACCACAACGTTCAGTCCCAAAATAATAAACACTGTATAAACACACAAAGAACACAAACACGATCACAAGTCCAGAGTGAGTGCTGAAGTGCAAGTGATGCAATACAATTTATTAGTGAAGTCCGGGTTGGGTGCTGGCCTTAAGTGGCAGCTCCCGGATTATTAGCTGTCTATGAAGAACAAACAGAAACAGTTAGACTGACAAACAAACAAAACACGATAACGTCCGTTTTCCCACGGGTCCTTTCAGTAACCAACCAAAGGAACAGATCGCTAACCACTTCCCCTAAATATCCCCTCTTTCGGTGGCGTGGCCAATCACGTATCCTCCATACCGCATGACTTCTGGTTTCGTGGCCCCGCCCTTTTCCTGAACGTCTGGCTTCTGACTGACCCCGGAATGAACTGCCAAACCATCCATTACAGGGTGCTCTGTTCCGATTATACAGCGCTCTCACAGGTCAGAAGGCAGACTGTTGACTAGGATTAATTCGCTCTCTGTCACAACACTGGATGCAGTATTTGACATGGAACTGCCCATTTAAAACCAATGATGAAGTCATGGTGAACTCTGGTAAAAATGTTTACCAGAACATGTTCAATTATGAGGTTTTTACATGTTTCCATAACCAGTGGTTTATTTTTTAACCATTTTCTACCAGCTAAAATAAGTTTCTCCTTGCTGTAATCCATTGTTAATATCCAACATTAATCACAAAACCAACCATTATATGGGAAAAAATATTCACTGCTCACTGATCTCATAAGGATGTCGAGGGCCAGCGTGCCCTTAGAATATAATTCCAGTTGTTTTGGAATTTTTAAATAGTAATTTACCCACTACAGACAAATGCATTAGATTCTCCCACGTTTATTTCATAATATTAAAGTCATTGTTGACATTGTCTTTGTCGTTTGTAATGTATCAACACTTTTACACATGGAACAAAGACATACATGGGATACAACCACATAATAATTTACTTATTAACTACTTCTAAACAACCCAACACGAAACACCTTTGCAAGACCAGACATCAGGTAACAAATACCACAGCATTTCAGCCTGTATTTGGGGAACTGTTTTTGTTTTTAAGATCAGAACATATGCATGTGTAGCTTTATCATCAGTCTAAACAACCAATGGCACTGACAACAAATCAAACAGTGGTCACGTGTATAAATCGCAAAATCTAATCTTTAGTTTACTAGAAAAATCACTTTATAACATCAAGGTACTTTGTACACAACTCAGACTGAACCTATTTGGAATACAGTTACTATCTGAATTAATCATGTTACTGAGAGTGGTGAAAATAAGACAGATTTTCCAAGTTCAAACACATGCTTATAAGCTCAATAACAATTTATATAGGGAGAAAAAAAATCTAACTGCTGTCAGCATATTGGCAAATTCTGATTCTCTTTCCTCCACATGCAGCTACACCTCAGAAATCAATTTATGGGGGTATGTTACAGTAAATTAAAATTAAAATAAATAACAAAACAGAAATACATTACAATACACCAACAGAATACACAATAACAGGACTTGCACAAATAAAAAAGCAAGCACAAACTTAATGCATATTACTGAATTATGGTATTTTTGTGTATTCATGCAGTACTGTACCATATGCCATACCCCTTTAAATAACTTTTTAGGTCTGTGCTGTTTTTTGGCAGACTATACAGTGTCACTGCAACTTACCAATTTAAATATATGGCTACTATCTCACCTACACCCTCAATTGCAGAATGCAGTACAGATCATCCCTCCCTGCGTTCCTGCACAACTTGCCCACATTATTAAACATATCTAACCAGAAGCTCCTGGAGCATTTCTTGAGTTTTCGCCCTCCCCTCTTCAACACAGCTGCAGCGCGGGAAAGAAACCAGACTTTCATTTCAGCTAATGCAGAAGCTGACAACTTCCGTCAACACAAAGAAAGAGGTATATATATTTATTTTATTTATTTATTTTTTTAAGAAAAGAAAGCAGTCATACATGGTGGTACAATATCTCTTCTGACCAGGTTAGTTTTTAAATAAATTAATTAACACAGACGTGAAAAAAGAGGAAGATAAAAACGAGGAACAGTTTTGCAAGGGAAACCATACAGAAAATGGAGTTACGCAGCACAACTGTGTATTAACATCACAGACGTAGTGCACTTATTATTAGCGTGACTACTACTTTACCTTTCAAAAACTGTGAACATCTTCGACAGGGGAAGCAACGCCGAAATGCTCCTTAGTACATTTTATGGGACATTTACTACCACTGGAGTTTAACTTTAAAATAAAGAGAGGCTTTTAGTGACATGTTTCATTGAACTGTCGGTTAGCAGTTTTTGATCTCTCTTGGTGAACAGCATTGATATTTGGAAGTAACTGAGTTTCTAAATATTCAATGGTTTACACCTCGTTTCGCCTGTTCCATCCTTTTGCTAAATACAAAGTTCACCTTCAGTTCCGCCAGTGAATTATTGTATTTTGTAGATCTACGTTTTTTGAGGAAGATTCAATTGGATGTTCCTGCTGTCACTCACAGTTCTGAATCACATCACTCAGGCTTATTTTAAAAATAAAACTGCAGAACATACCACGCTTGCTAATTTACATTACTGTTATGCTATTGATTGGTCTAGTAATGTTTACTTTGTGCTGTTGTATATTGGAAAATATTGAACATATCAAAGGCAATTTTCAAACTTGCAAAACATTCCTTGATATAGTTTACAATTTGAAGAACAAAGACGATCAAGCTGACGGTTCTGGTTTATTGACAGCTTTTTCAGCAGTGCCATGGTAACATAAAGTTTTTTTTGTTTGTTTTCCCGTTGAATCATGATAGAAAATAACCTTAAAAAAAAAAAGAAGGCACTCACAACAGCTTTACGTACGTCATCGCAGACATGCGGTGTGGCACTTTTGGACAGTGACATATGTTTTGTTGACCAATTATATGAGAATGCTTTGCAGATTTCTTGTTGGCATGGATACAATCAACCCTGCAGGCAACCACATAAAGTGGTCCCAATATTAACAAGTTAGTATGGACTTTTGTGTTACAAATCAAACTTAGAACTTTAGGATGTAGGCCCTACCAGTGTGCTGTTTCAGAACTAAGTAACTTCTCAGAAAGTCTCAGTTGAAAAAATTATTTAGATGTTATATGAAAACACAGTTATTTTAGGGTGTGCAGTTTTCAGTGAATTAATGTCTGCTATACTACAATGGAGGACAGCAGTCCTAGACCTCTATACACTGTTGAAAGTTATTGTATACTAATGTACTGTAGATGGTTGAAAAGGTGTGGAATATAATTGCATTTTGCGTTTTAATAAATTGTTAGAAAGCAAACGTTTTATCCTGTAAGTATCTAAACTGCACAGAAATTTGCCTGGCATAAAAAGGTGTGTATTAAGCTGTGGAGTTTAGGGACCTTTCGCATATAGTATAGGGTTTTTCCACATTTGATGCAAACTAAAATATGTTTTGTTTGCCCTGTATTTGTAAGTGTAAAACCAAATGCACTTTGGCGTATATTTCATGCATGTTTTTTGCAAGACCAAAATCGGCAAGTCTTATTGCTTCTTTTCAACAAAACGGGGGGGGGGGTGCCTTCCATTTAAGATGCAATGGGGAGTTGAAAAAAATTTGTAGCATTCTGAGGAACATTCATCTCAATAAACTTCTGAGGGTTCCAGGCATACCTCTGCATCTCCCAGAGTAAAACATACTCCTGCAGTAGTTAGCGTGCTTCTTTAAAGCTGGACCAGAGACAGGATCTCAATATTTTTACATGCTTATTTTTTTAACCGAGACACAGTGTACAGTGTGGTTTTTGTTTCCATCTAATTTATAAAATTTCCCACGACATGAACAAGGCTATAATGCCTGGGGAAAAGAGAGGCTGAGGTACATTTTGAAAAATAAATATTTTATGTTTGATACAATATTTGACATACAGAACCACCTTAAATCAAATTTAAATGTCTTCTTAATACAAAACTAATACAGGCCTATGTATTACTATACAGTATGTGGTATTTGAATTTGTATTGAGGTGGCGCTCTTTTTGAAGTAGTATTGTAATTTAAAGTTCAGTTGTAAGTGTAGTGTAAAGCTTTACTATCACCATAGTTTGTCCCCAAAATAACAGATTTTCTAGTGCTACTTTTCCTGTGGTTTATTTCAATACAATTCTATAATTGAAGAGATCATGCTTTTCAGGACAACTTAGAATTTTGTGAGTTCTTCAGTTGCGGTATTGTTTAAATTGTATGCAACGAAAGCTTAAACATTTCATCAAGTAATTTTGTTTAAGTCTATTGTTTCTGTTTTAGGAGTCTTGCTTAAAAATAATGTGCATTTGTACTGTGTTTTTGTGGTATTTTCGCCCAATGTCTTTAAATGTAATTATATCAGAAGTTGGTTTGGAATTACAAACTACATACTGTATTTCTTCGAATTTAAGACACACTTTTTTTAACAACTGTTTGCTCAAAAATAGCCTGTATCTTAATTTCAAGAACAGTGTAGTGATACATGTATTAAAATCGCCAACAAAAGACGTGACTACCCGAGTACACAAATAGCAATGTGACTTAGTGCTGAGAAAAGACAAACCAAAACGTTACTGGACGATCTTGAATCATCTATGACATACAGGCAGCCATTTTCAAAGGAGCGCTATTAGCTTCCTGAGGAATTCAAAGATAAGCTTTTACAATTTCAACGTTTCTAACAAACAGTACCAGCTTGGACAGATTGGAAATGCTGATCAGACCGCTGTACTTTTCAACATGCCAAGCAATACCACAGTCCACAAATTGGGAGAAAAACAGTTGTGAGTAATCACGACTGGAAATGAGAAGCAGCATATAACTGTAATGCTCAGTGTGATAGGAGACGCCTGCAGACTGCCTCCATATGCGTAATTGAGGTTGTTTCTGCATATTTATTTGATGTTTTATTTTCTCAAATTGAGGGTGGTAAATTTGGGTTTCTTCTTAAATTCGGTCGACAATATTTTATATTTTCTAACAAAAGAATTCAAAACATAAAATTAGACTAACCTTCTCTTGGGACTGCATGGCTTTTTTGAAAAACACAAAACAACGCAATCAAATAGTTATATTGTTATTATTTTACTGAGGAGGTGTGTGTGCCGCATCTTAAATGGACTTACTGGATTTTCTTGTCTAACAAATAACTAAAATATTAATACTACAAATAAAAAAAACTGAATCTTGTTGTTGGGGTCACTGAGTGATCAGCTGAAAAAAAATCATAGTCTTCCTAAAAAAAAAAAAGATTGAATTTCAAAGAACTGCGAAAATCTTGTCTTCAAACATTATTCATAAGCAGATTTAACAGAGACTACTTCTGATCACTTCCTGTCTGCGAAACGGACATTCACTGACGCTCCCATACAACAGTACAAAACAGCTCAATACAAAATGGCACCTGACAAAAAAAAGTATAACAGTCTTTGTGGCTGTGGTGCACATTTAGTCCATATAGTGTCTGTCAGTTTTCTGTAAAGCTCACATTATGATGTGTAAATGATGACAACTGGATGAGTGTTTCTAAAGATAACAAAAATTTGACCTGTGGTGTGATGGGCATATGTTTGGAGGTACATACTGTATTTCACATTATTGCGTAGAAGCCACATCTTTTGAATTCAGTTGTGCAGTGCTTTTTACTGTTTCGGGAAATGTATTACTTTTATCATGTAGTGCAATAGAGTTTATTGTTGGTGGGGATGTACCTTGCATAACAGGACTATTCTGTTAGTTATAAGAAATGAAAAAGCTTCTCATAGAAGCTACTGAAGACGTGGGCAAGACCCAGAGGGGGAAAAAAATAGACTTAAAATACTACCAGTGCTGATGAGGCTGTTGTTAACCAATGCATGCAGCTCCACAGAAGTACAGGGTCACACTAATGTGTACGGCCTGCCTGTGGTCTTTCCTGCAATGACTACAGCTCTAGCAAGCTCCAGGAGACCCCAACAACAACAGCAGTCGTAGTAGTCTAGGGTACTGCTAGTCTAGGGTAATGTAGTACATGGCAATTTGAGTGGACTAACGGAGTCCTGCGCTGGTACGTTTTTTTACAACCCGCTGCCGACTCAGACCCGCTACTTCAGGACCCGACCCGAACCCGCAACCCGCTGCAACACCATCTTCTTACCCGTGACCCGCTTTAATAAGACCTACAACCCAACACGAACTCGCAAGTGTTTCTCGTTTACATACTGCCTGCGTCAAAAGGCGATCTCATGCTCTCACGTTCACACACAAACACACACATCTCTACTATTCTCCAGTGATTGAGTTTATACAATAGACTGTAGATCGTTTTCGATGACGTCATAAATCACCTAGCAACCGTTCTCAACAGAGACAGCAGCCATGTGATGGGCTCATGTGTGGAGTTTACCGATACACATCATTGAACAATGTCGGAAATGGCAGCATTTTCTCACTATTTTAGGAAATTAGATGGATCATCTAAGCAAAGATACTGTGAAAAGATACATATAATTGGTAATCAAGATCCGTGTGCTATTTCTGAGCAAAGATGGAGCCAGGACATGCAATTATTGCCAAGCGTTTGTTTTCCGGACATAATAAATTATGTGATTCGTACACCTAGCCCATACACCCTCGAAGATTTGAGATGCTACAAAGGGCTGGAATTATACAACCAGTTTATCTGTGGATGGGTTAGAGAGGTGAAGACGTACATCATAAACAACCTATGTGTCATTAAAACTTTTACAGGTGTTTTTTTTTTTTTTTTTTTTGTGATACCATGTTACAGTTACACACAAATTAAAAAAAAAACAAAAAAAACAAAAAAAACAAAAAACAAATAGCATTACAAATGTTTCTTTTCCCTTTTGTCCTTTTGCTAAGACATGAACGAAAATAGCATGTATGTATGTATATATATATATATATATATATATATATATATATATATATATATATATATATATATATATATATATATATGGCAGTACTGTGCAAAAGTTTTAGGCAGGTGTGAAAAAATGCTGTAAAGTAAGAATGCTTTCAAAAATAGACATGTTAATAGATTATATTGATCAATTAACTAAATGCAAAGTGAGTGAACAGAAGAACACTCTAAATCAAATCCGTATTTGGTGTGACCAGCCTTTGCCTTCAAAACAGCATAAATTCTTCTAGGTACACTTGCACACAGTCAGGGATTTTGTAGGCATATAGTCAGGTGTATGATTAAACAGTTATACCAAACAGGTGCTAATGATCATCAATTCAGTATGTAGGTTGACACACAATCATTAACTGAAACAGAAGCAGCTGTGTTGGAGAAATAAAACTGGGTGAGGAACAGCCAAACTCAGCTAACAAGGTGAGGTTGCTGAAGACAGTTTACTGTCAAAAGTCATACTCCATGGCAAGACTGAGCACAGCAACAAGACACAAGGTAGTTATACTGCATCAGCAAGGTCTCTCCCAGGCAGAAATTTCAAGGCAGACAGGGGTTTCCAGATGTGCTGTCCAAGCTGTTTTGACGAAGCACAAAGAAACGGGCAACGTTGAGGACCGTAGACGCAGTGGTCGGCCAAGGAAACTTACTGCAGCAGATGAAAGACACATCATGCTTGCTTCCCTTCGCAATCGGAAGATGTCCAACAATGTCATAAGCTCAGAATTGGCAGAAAACAATGGGGCCCTGATACACCCATCTACTGTCCGGAGAAGTCTGGTCAGAAGTGGCCTTGCGGCCAAAAAGCCATACCTCCGACGTGGAAACAAGGCCAAGCGACTCAACTATGCACGAAAACACAGGAACTGGGGTGCAGAAAAATGGCAGCAGGTGCTCTGGACTGATGAGTCAAAATTTGAAATATTTGGCTGTAGCAGAAGGCAGTTTGTTCGCCGAAGGGCTGGAGAGCGGTACACGAATGAGTGTCTGCAGGCAACAGTGAAGCATGGTGGAGGTTCCTTGCAAGTTTGGGGCTGCATTTCTGCAAATGGAGTTGGGGATTTGGTCAAAATTAATGGTCTCCTCAATGCTGAGAAGTACAGGCAGATACTTATCCATCATGCAATACCATCAGGGAGGCATCTGATTGGCCCCAAATTTATTCTGCACCATGACAACGACCCCAAACATACAGCGAAAGTCATTAAGAACTATCTTCAGCGTAAAGAAGAACAAGGAGTCCTGGAAGTAATGGTATGGCCCCCACAGAGCCCTGGTCTCAACATCATCGAGTCTGTCTGGGATTACATGAAGAGAGAGAAGCAACTGAGGCTGCCTAAATCGACAGAAGAACTGTGGTTAGTTCTCCAAGATGTTTGGGCCAACCTGTGTGCAAGTGTACCTGGAAGAATTGATGCTGTTTTGAAGGCAAAGGGTGGTCACACCAAATATTGATTTGATGTAGATTTTTCTTCTGTTCACTCACTTTGCATTTTGTTAATTTTTTCACACCTGCCTAAAACTTTTGCACAGTACTGTATATATATATATGTGTATATATATATATATATATATATATATATATATATATATATATATATATATATATATATATATATCTACTATACGAACTATTTATGACGCATGTTGTATAGCTTTAGCACACGTCGACCGATAATTTCAGCTAAAATATTTTTATATAATACAGGAATTATCTCTTTTCTAATCCTCTTTGCGATAACGTTGCATTCTGCGTGTTACATAATTATTAATATATTGAGGTATTAAAAAAATACTACTATATTGAGATAGTTAATCATTAAAAAAATTATGTGTTGCTCAATTTATATTCTTCTATTACAGTAACTTATTTATATTGTATTTCTGGAACAGGACATTTCAGATAAATACTATTAATTACTATTCAATAATGCAGTAAAAGCAACACACCTAATGAAATGTCGTGAACATACTCTTGAAGACAAGTACCTACACTCCTTCAGGTCTGCCCTTGATATATTAGCCAGTAATGTTGTTGAAGCTGACACCGTGAAATTTTGAGGATATTCTGGGATCAGTATGCTACTGACAATCAAACAAGCAAGATGGACCGAATGGCCTCCTCTCGTTTGTAACCTTTCTTATGTTCTTTTGTTTTTAACATTGTTCATGACAGCATCCAGACTTTTCTCGAAGGATCTGATAGTCTCTGCTTCAACAGCTGTGTCTGGCAGCCTGTTTCAATAGTTCACCACCCTTTCTTTGAAAAAGCTCCTCCCGTCAGTTCTGAATACGCCCTTCTTCAGCTTCCACCCATGGCCCCTGGTTCTGTTCTCTGTAACCTGTGAAAAATAATTCTCAGCAGTTCCTTTGTTAAACATCTTGACAATTTGAAATACCTCTATTAAGCAGCCCCTGACTCTTCTAGTCTATGTAGATTCAGCTATCTTCATATAACATGCCTTTTTAATCCTGGAATTAATCGTGTTGCTCTCCGTTGTACTCTTTCCAATGCCTCTGTTGCCTCTTTTCCACTGTACAACGAGCCGCAAAGGGGCTGTACTGAGCCCTCACGGTGTGGTTAAGGTGAGCCTGGGTTGTTTTTCCACTGCAGAGCCAAGCCATGCTACTGACGTCACACGCAACGAAAGACAGTTGTTATTAATGGTTGTTATTAATTAACTCAGTTTGCCAAGAGACGCACAAACAAATGGTATTCAAAAATTGATAGACCAATGGTACAGCTGTATCTTGTATCGCTATTTTTTGTAAATATATTTAGGAATTTCTTTATAATCCACAAATTTTAATTATTATTTTTGACTTAATAAAGTTCAGTTAGTTCTGTTGAAGGGATAAAAAGAAGGTTTTAAAAAATATGATGTGCCAAAGATATCCCGTATATGGATAGTTGTTGTTTTTTTGTTTGGGTGCGTAAAAAACAAACAAACAAACAAAAAAACTGCGAGCGCAATGAGAGCCGTAGTTGTATGTATGGCACAGCTGTATTTTTGTTTTACTATATTTTTGTAAATAAGTTTAGAATTGTTTTATTTTCCACATTTGTTTTTCTGTATATTCATATAATAAAGGTCAAGGATGAGAAATTTGGTAGAGATTTGTCTTTTTGAGTGTACCTTACCCACGGTTTATGTCCACTTGCTTCAAATTGTCAGAAATTCGGGCATAAACTTTCTCATTTCTAACGCACAACTCTAGATCCTGAACACTTCTATCTGCCCACAGAGAAACTATGCCTGCAGGTCCATAGTATCCTAAGGCTGTGCTTTTTTCTCATCACACTCGTTGCCATGTTGCTTGTTTTTTGTCTTTCTGGAGTGTACTGACTGGTGCAACGTAATGACGAAAATCCTTAACCCCGCCCCTGGCTCAGCTTGGCTTGCACCTGGATTCAGATATCTCGTGAGGCCGGAGTTTCACGGTTTGGTTCTCGTTCGGCTCGACAAATAGCCAGTGGAGAACCGCCCATACCCGTACCGTACTTAGCCATCATGGGTCGGATGTGCCAGTGGAGAAGGGGTATATGTCTTTCTTATGATATGGGGACCAGAACTGTATACAGTATTCTAGGTGTGGTTGTATTGTATAATTTTAATATAACTTCTCTAGATTTGAATTCAACTGCCTTGGCTATATAACCTAACATTATATTTGCCTTTTATAGCTTCTCCACACTGTCTAGTTCGCTTAAGCGTTTCATCCACTACTACCCCCAAGTTCTTTTTGTACAGCTTCCTATATTTCGTTACTATTCATGTACTTTCCTCTAATGTTTTTGTGCCTGTCAGGGATGGTGAGTAGTAATCAGGAAGTAACTGTTCCTCTTTGTTGTGCTAGCCATTACTACTGGGTCCAAAATCATTATCTAATTCACCTGGGGCAATAAATAAATTATCTTTCCTTCCAGGGCTTTAACAAATGCATGTGGTAAATTTGCTTCTCTCTCCACCGGTTGGGCTGCCTAATCTCATAATTCACTTTACCTGCTGCCCACACCACCTTATAGGGACCTTGTCATTTAGCAGACAGCTTGGATTGTGTCGAGGGGAGTAGAAGCAGTACTTAGTCTCCAGAACGATGAGTCAGAATTCGAGCATTTTTGTTGTACTTCTGCTCTTGCCGATGTTGAGACAATTTCACGTTTTCATGTGCCAATTGACCGATCAATTTTAGGCGATCCCTCAGTAGTAGTACATATTTTGACTACATTTTTAGTGTTGTTTTTGTTTTCGTCCCACCCTTCTCTTACCAGATTGAGAATGCTTGGGGTGGTCTACTGTACAGCAGTAACTGTACATTGCAGTATCTCTTCTGTTGTTTTATGGGTGGGGTCCATCCAACGAGTCAGCTGGTCAAACAAGTATTACCCCACTAGACAAGGTCTGGTGTTTTTCCGGTCTCTGATACTGCCAGAAATGATGACGGTAAGTTTCCACTGAAATGTTGAGGCACTAGTCCAGTGCGACGTCAGCTGTCATTGCTGTATATGCCGCCTGGGATTCTTCTGTCAAGCATTGGGCGAGTTGAACGGCCCACCATTCCTGAGGCCGCCTCGTTGCAGTTACCACTCGCTCGAACATAACGAGGTAGGCCTCAGAGTCGCCTTCCAGCATCGACACAAAAAATGTGTGTAAAATTTTAAATAAATACAAAAGTTAAATATAACTGAATACAAAACGAAGCCTACTTTTTATTGAAAACGTAAATGACAATGGATTTTCATATTTTACTATACAACAAAAAATGTATTATCTCAAGCTTTAATATGTTACAGTATAAGGTAAAACTTATAAGAATTACTTTTCAGCTGAAAGCTCTAGCCAGCCAAAACATGTTTTTGAAATCTGGATAATATAAATATGTAAATATTGGTCCCAGCATCATGTGATAAAACTATGTTGCTGGTAAACTCTTGCTGTTAATGATGCCAGTTTGCTAGAAATACTTTTGAGCTACAGCAGGGAGGTGGTGTAAGTTACAGTTGAGCCCCACTCTTCTAATGAAATACTGGTGATGACAAATTCAGATGGAAACAAGTTGAGCCCCAGCTGGGCAAGACATTTAAAAGCAATTGTCTGATTAAAACTCAGTCACTACAGCCTTGGCACAAAAGGTTATTTTGATTTTTTTCTTTCTTCACAACTATTTAGCACAGTTTTTTCTTTAATGGAAAAAAGGCTGAAGAAATTAACTTCATTTTTTTTTTTTTTGCCTCGCAGATTTCCTGGCTATTAGCTGGAGAGGCCCTGGTCTTGAAGTACCCATTCAGGTCTGACTGGAAGTCTTTGTGTGTGTGTGGCTTGTGGTATGGCCCAGCAGAGCACCAGTCCTGCTCTCTGCTTGGAGTATTGGCAGAATAAAGCTGTAGAGTGGGGACAGGCCACCACTTTGGCATCCCAACAAGATGTCTGCCTACACCTGCAACAATTAAAGGAGTTCCTACAGCAGATTTTCCAAAAGTTGCAGCATATGGTGAGTTGACACAACAGAAGTTATAACTGTCTAAAGAATAGAGGTCCTCCACAGACTGGAGTGAATATGCAATGTTAGGGGGTGGTGTAAGGAGTGCAAAGTGGTTTGCGGGTACAAAACCTCCGTAAGTCGTGTTTAGCAACTGTAAACTCTGATTTTACCGGCTGCTAAAATGTGGCATATGTAAAGAATGGTGTTCACCTGGCATTCTGCACCCACTATCAAATTTGCACTTTGTCATTACTCCATTAAAATTATATATTGAAATGCATTCAGATGAAGAAAAGAGCATTATAAACATTATCAAACATTATAATGTGATGTAAAGATTTGCCTTGCACTTAGGCAAGTGCTGACCCTCCAAAAACTTTTCACCTCTTCTTACAAGGTGCAGACCATTGTAGACGCGAGTAACTAAATGCTGTATAAAAGCACACACCTGCAGAGACCTGTCATTGGCTTCAGGATGGCTGCTGTAGTACACCTCCTGATGCAGAGACACTTGGACCTTGTTGAGGAGAGACAGGAACATATTCAGAGGAGAAGGGCAACACAAAGAAGACCATGCATATTCAATCCCAGGGTCACTTTGTTTGTGATGCCAGAGGATGTGGTGCTAAAGCATTATTGTCTCACTCCACAGGTCACCCTTGACCTCATAGCTGAATTGAGGGGTGAGCTAGACCCCAGCATCAATCTAGGGACTGCTATCCCTTCACATGTGAAAGTGCTGTGTTCTCTGCGTGACATAGCCTCTGGCTCCTTTCAGACCACAGTTGGAATATCTAGAGCGATAGCCCAATCAATCTTTTCCAGAGTGCTAGGCAAATTTCTGGATGTCATGCTAAAAAGGGCAGGCCAAAGGATACTAAGGATACTAGCATAACTGATGTTGTCTGAGGCTTTTCTAAACAGCAGTGACCTTAGCTGTAAGGACTCTCAGCTCCTTCTCAGAAAACTTTTTCGTGTGCTAAGAGGACTTTACTGCCCTTCATCTGACTTTTTTTTGTTTGTTTGTATTTTTGCCTCACTTTTTTTTTTTTTGTATTTTTCGTGTTCCACAACTGTCATACAGCGACTACTACTCTCTGTACTCCTAACTCTGCAAGTGCGGCCGCTAACTAGACCGATGCGCACATTGAGACCCTCAATATCATAATTGCGGATCATAATTTGTGCGTGTTGAGCAATTTGCATTGCTCTTAAGCTTACATAGGGTGATAATTCCCTGGCCACAATGCAATTTGAATTTTGCATCCACAGTTATTTGCACTGCGCCTATACTACATCACCCTCTTAACCTCATGTATCTCTGGATCAAGTGTTGCAAATTGGAGACCAGCCAAAGGTAATGTTAACAGGAATGTATGTCCTGCAATCTTGATTTATTGTGAAAGAAGCCCTTTATTCTTGATTGGTCCCCTTGTCACATGAGACTTACTAGCCAATCAAGTCGCTACAATTCCTGGCACTTCTAAATGAAAAAAAAAATTCTGGTTGTCAGGGCCTTAGTGAGTCATTAAAAAGAGGCCTTTACATGCAAGTCTGTAACCATTCTTATCAGATTTTCAATTTTGTCAACAATAAAGCATTGTGACATCATCAGGGACGTTATTATACAGGTATCTTAAAATAATTGCTTTCAAATAGAAATACCTTTTCATTCCTGTTGAAGGGAAAAAAACAAAGATATGCTATAGTTTACCTTGGTCCTGTTCCTTCAATGTAGTTTCATTGGACTAGAATTTTCCTCTTTGCCTTCATTAAATTGTGTTAAAAATGTTAACACAAACATGTTTGCCTAAGTCCAGTGTAAAGTTGGATAAGGTTTTTGGCCATACTTAATGTCACTTCAGATCTGGGGATAATGGGGCCCTTTAATGATCTTTGTTATTACTTTATTTTGCATTTATACTATCCCTAAATATAGGAAATCCACATCTTGATTCAAAGGGATGATCTAAAAGTTCATGAGAAATGCATTGTGTACCTGGAAGGCTGAAGATACTTAATAATTGGTTGGTTTTCAATTAGTTCTTAGGCAAAAGGTTGAATCCAACTGTTTAGGTATAAGTAATGTATCACTTAATCCTCATCAGTGAATAAGCCTCATGAAAAACCAGGCTTATTCAAGTACATGAGCTGCCACATGTGGAACTGTTTGATTTTAATTTTTGGCGATTTTAAATAATTTTTGGTGCCTTCTATATATATATATATATATATATATATATATATATATATATATATATATATATATATATATATATATATATATATATTTTTCTCTCTTTTTAATTATTTGAAGTAAATCCAAAAAACCTCACAAAATTATATGTAATGTGTTTTTACGAGGGGGGAAATAAGCTGATTTGTGGCTGTAAAGGAATGATTTGTTTCAAAAACAGTATTGTTATTGTCTGCTGGGTTTGTTTTGTGTTGCAGAACACCACTGCGGCCATGAAGACATTTCCTCTAGTCGGTCAATTGCTTGGAAGACTCTGTTGGAACCCATATGTTGTAGCGGATGGTAATTAACAACGGAACTGCCAAGCTCTTGTATTCTCAGTCACAATTATTAAGTTGTTTAGCAATAGATAGATAGGTAGAATTAATCAAACTAAAGAAACAAGGTCCAGTAGACAGATGTTTAAAAAAAGGAAGAAATATCTAAACAATTTTCTATTGGACGTTTTGTTTAGATTACATGTTTACATGTACAGCTATAGCCTAAAGCTTTGCATCACCTAGAATTTTAGACATTATAATAATTAGATATATATATATATATATATATATATATATATATATATATATATATATATATATATATAGAACAACATCATGTAATCAAAGACACTACAAAATGATAAAAGTTTACTGGAAGCCTTAGTAGTAGTACAGTATTTCATGTCACATTTTTCAATTTTTATATGGAAAACTACAAAGCGGTATGCAATTCAGTATGTTAACATAACATTATTCAGCAGGTTTCATTCGACTTTATAAAGCAAAATTAGTTAAGTCTATAGGGTGATGCAAACCTTTTGGCCCTGGCTATACAGTATGTTACTGGTATTCGTGTCTGTTCGTTCTAGATAGCAGAAAGGTCTCCAAAGACTGGCATGTATTATAAATATTGTACTGTAAATTGTGTGTAGCAGAAATCATTGTAGAGGGTTACTTTTTTTTTTCTATACCTCTGCATGCTAAAGTCTCCTTTCGGAGTTGTCTTACACAACTGTTTCTTTTGTTTCCTGCTAGAAGAGAGCCAAAGGACTCTGCTGCAGTGTTTATGGTGTCTATACAGTGCTGAACCACAGAATGCCATCGAATTAAAAGCCAATGGCTGGATTCAGGTATGAGAATGAACCGAAACTGACCTGTTTTCAATTTTTTTATTTTGACTAACATGTTTAATTTGATATTTTTCTTTTAACAACAATTAAAAAGAAAAGGGCACAATCGGCATCAAATGCAATGGACACACTGACCCCATCAAAAAAATACTAACCCATTCTGTTACCCCTCCCCTGATTGGTGAATTTTGTAGTTATTGTTTTATTTAACAACTCATTTATTTAAAAAAAAAAAAAAAAAAAAAACCCCAAAAAACCACTAAATCAGCAAACCATTTCTTCTGTTAATCATGCACAGTAGAAATGGGAGGAAATAATAATAATAATAATAATAATAATAATAATAAATAATAATAATAATAATAAAAGGTGCAATAGTGTTAATTCCCTATTTTAAAATGTTGACATTGTGCTGGAGAAATCCAGTGCCGATCCTCAATCCTCCCTCCCTATGTCAGAGTGGATGCTCTGTGCTTGGGGAAATAGGAGCCAAGGTGCTCTAAATAACTTGTGGTTACGGCCGGGACAGGGCTGGGGCTGGGGCTGATTGTGCAGATCCCTTTTGCCAATCCTGAAGGCTGGTCAAAATGCATCATTTTTGTTGTGTGTTTACGGAAGGATCCACGTGCTTACTTCTGAGGCAGACCAAATATCTGCATATTTGACTTAAAATATGTGTCAATGCCAATGGAGGTGTAAGGCAACCATCAAACTTGTTAAAAGGTGTAATATGTAAAACATAGAAGAGGTAAAAGTACAAAAATAGATCTCTTTTGCTGTGCATTGGTTGTCTAACTTTTAGTAATATTTTTTTATTAATTCTCTGCAGGAATGAGTGATGTTTCAATGGTCCAGGGAAGGATAGTTTTTCTGCTACTGCATTTAAAAATGCGTCTTTCACTACAAACAGAGATGTAGTCATATTCTTAGAGCTGCAAAACCTGGTGTCTAACAGATGGGAAAAGGATTGTTTACATTAAAACCAAATATTTTTCAACCAAGCCCCTTTCACACTGGGATGCCATACCCGGGTTGGAACCTCACCGGGTCAGGATCCAGTGTTATGCGGATTGGCTATGTGATTTCACCCTGCTTTTGATAAAACAGGGTTGACCTAGGTGACAGGCGCAAGTACACAATGCATGTATTAATGCCCCAGAAGCAACTTGTAACAGGCGTTTCCATCCAAGCTTCTCTGGATTGAACCGTTGGATCAAATGTTGATCAGAGCAAATGTTTCTTCATCCCTGCTGCAATCTGGCTCATGCTGTGTCTCAATCAACACAAATTGGGACACGGATATGAAAGGGGCTTTAGTCTACAAAAGCAACCAGATTAAACCTTTGCAAATTAAAATATTGCCAAATTAAACAAAATGGAATTCTTCTCATTCTAGTAGAAAGGCTTTGTAATTAAAAACAAAACAAACTTTTAAAGTAAACTTTTAATCTGCCAGATGTTTTTTGACCTACAACTTTTAAAAAATACAAAAAAAAAGTATTAAAAAACTAGAAAAAGAACTTGGTTCATGGTGCTTTGAAAAAGGAAAAAAAAAATGTTAAAAAAATTCCATATGGAGATTTTTTGAACATGTTTGATCAAGGTCGTCTAAGTGATCAAATACACTAAGGCAGCTGGCGCAATTTATTTAAAAATACAAACTTTTTGTCGGCATAAAAGTAATCTAGTGTAGTCTGGCGCCAAATGTAAAACACGGGTGCCATGTTTACATTTTTCTATAAACATTTAAACCACCTGCAGTTAGCTGATCTGAAATGTTTACTTAATACACTCAAATAAATCGATTAATTAAGAATATTGAGCATTCAGAAAACCACAGGGTTAATTTGGACCAAACGCAGTCTGAAGCACGTATTAACTGCTGTGTTTACTTTAATAAATACTTCTTCGCTGCAGAATGGTTTTCATCATCTGACATTCTGCAACCTGCAACAGTAAAACAGTCAACTGTGCACTATTTTGGCAACAAATCTGCTTAATATTTATGAATAACAGGCTTACTGTAGCTTGCGTTTGTGTCATCCATGCTAACTTTCAACATAAAAAAAATAATAATAATTTATACAGGTGCACATATATGTAATAGGTGCACATAAAAATCTCACAAATCCACACAATCTGGCAACAACAAAATAACTATTACCAACAACGTCTTTGCCAACTGATATTTTTTTTTTTTTTACCAACAAGAAATCTCACCTTCACCATCTGTGTGGGATTACCTACTGATGCTATTTGATATAATTGCTAATGTTAACATTGGATTAGTCTGACACATGTTTATTATTATTATGAAAACAAATTCAATTGTTGATCCATGCTTTTGGTCATGAAAGCAGTGGTCCCACACATGCTCCTTAAATAAAATTGATGGTCGAACCAACAATGTAGGGGTGCACCATAGAGCCCTGTATGTACAGTATTGTCACCTTGTCAACTGCTCTTAATGGGACTTCTACCTTTTTCAGGATTTTACCTTTTAATTCAGGAATGGTGAATTAAACCAGGTAGCTAATGAACTGTAAAAAATGACGTATTTTTAAGGAAAATGTATTTCAATGGGTTTTATTTTTTTTATTATTATTATTAGTCGCTGTCAGAGTTGAAGTGGAGTATGATTGTAAATCTTTGCATTGGAGGAGGATGATTGTAAATCTTCACATTGACAGATTTGTTAAAAGTGCCTAAAAAACAAAAATTGTGGGTGTTGTCGAGTGATTGAAATTTTGACAGGTCACTGACAGGAATGTCTTTAATTTCCTGTCCCTCTCCAATTTCTCTGAGGTACAAATCTACCAGCTTTACATCAATTCATTTTTTTTTACATATTCTCATATTGTTGGTCATTAATGAACATTTCTCTACTGTGGGTGTTGTCAAGTGATTGAAAACGAGATATTTTGTGTTTGAATTGAAAGTGGTCTCAAGGAGTCGAATGGGTCAAAGTTCAAATGTATTTTCCTGTAGAGGAATTATGACATTTTGATGTCTCTATTGTGCTATTATGTCTTTTTTGTTCGAATGGCTCAGGATGCACATATAGCCTTCATCTGTGTATTTTATATATATATATATATATATATATATATATATATATATATATATATATATATATATATATACACACACACACAAAAAAAAAAAAAAACTTTAAATATAAAAATAATTTTAAAATGGGAAGCAAAACCATAATTCATAATACTGGTACATCATTGTTTATTTAACATTAGGCAGCCACCTAGGGGAGAACACTGACATTACAACCAATTCATTTTTGTTGGGTTAATAAATAGCATTGGTACAAGATAAAAAAATAACTGTCAACATGATTGTTTGGCAGTTAAGTCGCAGGTAGAAAGAGCAGACTTGCCACAACACATGCAACAGATTAAGATAAGAATGTTAATATTATAATTACTGACCAGACAGTGTTGGCAGAAATTAGCACATTGATTTCCCTTAATCACTGTGCTTCACATTTGTGGGTGGTCCCAGTCTGCAGGCATTTACAGTGGAGATTTCAAGTCATCTTAACCCCTCTCACTGTGTTTTGTTTTTCATTTTGTAACATGAACATGATTTTTTAAATAAAGAATGGAAGAAACACTTTGAAATTATTCCCCTGTGTTTTGTAGTATGAGACAGTACTGTGTAGATTCTGACTGTTACTACAGGTCGCAAGCATTTGTTTTATTTGCTTCGCAGTTTATTTTCGACAACTGCAAGAAACTATCTGTTCATAGTTGCTGAAAATAATCGTCTCTAAAGAGACTTAATAAAAGGAGCAACTGTTGCTGTAGAAGATAACTTTGATTGGTAAGCAGTCAGTGGGGATTGACAGTGTGTGCTGAAAGAGGAATGGGACATTCTCATTGAGTCTTCAGGGAAGAAAAGCCAAGAGAACTGCAATCTGTGAATCTTTTTTGAGCAATTATGCTAAATATGGACTTCCCAGATTTGCCATGGCCTTCCTTCCACATCTGACTGTCGTCCATGTTTCATGTTTTTCTTTGGTGACAGACACATGGTACTTCAAACTCTGGAAGTCATTTGCTTAGAATCTGTGTGGTCTGACCATCCCAAACATGAGATTTTGGTTTTGTAAGAGGTTTTAGGTTTTATTTTTTCATTTGTTTACAGCAGTCAAGTGTATCATCCAACTAGCTGAGGCCCAATTGAACCTACCCTTTTTATGGTATTCATACATTAAGTGTTACCAGTGTTGACTATTTAGAGTGTGTGCCTCAACATTTCATACTCTCTGTTAAGTCACAAGTTCAAAGGCTCAAGAGAAACTTCACAACAAACAACTGCAGAAACTCACACTGACAAAAAAACAAAACAAACAATACTGGCTAAAGGAACTATGTTGGGCACATAATGGACTCTGACCTACCTTCAACATCTGAACCTTTCAACCTTCTGCACAGATTGCGTAATATTCCAGTTGACAACATGTTTCAGCAATATATCCTCCTGCGACGGTGATCTAGTGAAGGCAGTTGTACGTAAATACATATGTGATTTAAAAATCAAACTGCTAATTCTTATTCTATGCTATTATGTACATGATGTTGATATCTATCATGTTCTTCAACTGGTTCATCTTACTGGTAGCTCTAATTATGAATTTCCATTTGTGCCAGAGGATGTATGTTACTTGTTTAGAGCATGTTCTACTACAATATGCAGCCACATTTAAATTAACAGTCTTCATTAATACAGTCATTAGTAGAGATCTGTTTCTCAAGCCCAGACTAAAGCCATATTTAACACTTACCGTTTTCAGGAAAGAGCTCCTCAAATCAAGCTGACAGTAATTTATACAAATGTGTTGTCTTTTGACATTTTTTGAAATGTGCATTTTGGTCATCTAATTCTGCCACTACAGAAGGTTATAATTTAGATTTTCTTTGGGGGTGTGCTTACTGTACTCTACGGAATCTACAACAAAAGCCATACCCAAGCAGTAATCTGGTTAAAATCATTTCAAACAGATGGCAATGACATTTTGTGGTAAATAATGCTAAAGCGAACACACGCAGTGTCGGCAAGCTCCACGTAGTGACACGACACTGTACATTTGGGCCCAATTTTGTTCTGTCTACAAACAATGTGATGGTCTAATGAGATGTTACAGTAAGAAGACCCCCCCCCACACACACACACACGCACACACACAAAATCTGTAACAAATCTTTAAATTATTTACTTGATGAGCATTATTCTTGAATGTTAAAAATTAATTTCTGTTGCTGTGGTTAGTAAGGTAAAGCATGAAAGAAGGAGGGATTGAGAGAGAGAGGCTGTTTTGGCACAATTAAAATATCTGCAGACTTTGTTATGATTGGATGCGAGTGTGGAAATTGTTTTAATTGTGTTGTCGGCATCCTTCTCTTGGAATGGGTTGTATAAACAGAATCTGAGGTATTTTACCCCCCCCCCCCCCCCCCCCCCAAACATAGTAAAATGGAATATGTTCATATCTTATATTATCTTAATAATACCCTGTATTTGTGTAACACATAACAAGACAGTTGAAATGCCACATGACAAAACTGGTTGGTACTTTGTTGAAGGATAATATCTACATGTGCAGATGGAGTAAGATACACTGTGGGGGAGTTTGTAGCTTAGCTATCTCCAAGTCCTGATATTCAACCACTAGTCTACAACCTTTGTTGTAATTTTCATTCAACAAAAAAATATAGTGTTACATATCCCCACCTGTTGCTACAACTGTTTAACTATCTTTCATTGTTACCAACCTGATAACTTTTTACGCTCCTAGTTAAAGTCTGTTTCAAAGCTCTTTTCAAAATGTCCGCACTAGTGCAGATAGCATAAGGATTATTGCCCACATTGTCAAACAGGTAACACAGCAGTAACTGTCCGTGATGTGGTACGGAACAGAAAAGCCAGAGCACTTGTTTTTTTATTTTTTATTTTTTTTGCAGTGATTTAAAGGACAGATCTTAAATCCCAGTGCACTAGAGCGAGCGTTTTGAAAAGAACTTTGAAACAGACTTTGTAAAAAGTTGTCAGGATCTTAATAATGAAAGGAAAAATTACAGGCACGTTATGTAAACAGTTGTAGCAACATTTGGGGATGTGTAACACTATATTTCTCTTAACCCTGCTACTTACTCTTTTTAAGTGTGTATTAACAATGCCGTAATTTATTATGCACAATGTCCCAATAAAAAAAAGGCCATTGGGTTGCTTTTTTAAAATTTATTTTTTGTCATGAAAATGTATAATGGTCTTGAAAGCAGTGAAAGCAAAAATGTCCTTCTGTGCTGTTTTACGTCTAAAGTGGTATGTAGTATAAGAAATAAATGTAAGGTTATGCATTTTTACTGAATGATTAATGTTAATTTTTTGTCAGTGATTTTAAAACTACTAAATACTGTTATGTAATCACTGTGGAATTACAGCTTTGTGTAATTTAGATAACCTATGGAAAAACATAAATCTGTTTGGGAATTTCCGGAGAAAGAATCCAACATGGTGGGTTTACAATCTTTGTTAGAAATATAATTAAACTTAGATCTTGTTTGTCATGAAAATCAAGATTTAGGCCCTTCTCATGAATTGTCATATTTCTAGGTTAAGAATTGACCTACTCATCTACAGAATTTAGTTACAGTTGAAAGCAGCACAGCACTGAAGACCACTAGAGGGCAGACAAGAATGTGCAGGATTAGCTGCTCATAACTAAAACCAGCCTGCTGTCTCTGTGCTGTAGTATTTGTTTTTAATCAATAAAACTGGAAATGTCAGTTCATAAAAGTTATGAAACACAATCCATCCCCATAAAACTAATAACAACAATAACTTCATGGGAATAGGTGCGGGTTGTTCATGGTTTACCTTAAAATAATCTTTACTTCACTGTATATTGTATTACTGCACTTTTAAAGGTGTGCATGGTTGTACACCACACACTTTAGAGTATTGCATTAAACCAAAAGGCATTGAATCTATGGATATTTGGAAAAACATTTTGTAAACAAAAACAGTAGTGTCTGTATGCAAATACATTTTTGATCAATTCTGCTGTTCAAATTATGGAAGTTATTACATTTATACAGTTTAGTTACAATAAATTTAAAACCCTTTCACTAATAAAAAGATTTAAATGGATCCTGTTTTTTGGAGGTACAGGTGCAAACTCATTTGTTTTTGCAACCTGACAGAGATAGGTTAAACAATGGGAGTGCATGAATATATAGTATTGTGGCGAAACTCGGTTCCTGCAGGCAGGAGCTTCTCACAGGCGGAGGTCGGACACAAACCCGAGACCTAAAATTTTGAAGCATAGTGCCGATACCGCTGTACAAAAGAGTCGGACTGCCTTGAAGGAGCAGATATTGGGTTTATGTCTTTATGTTTAGATTGCGTCACCTACCAGCCCTGACCTCTACCCCTGTGTACACTACACTCTCCCCTGCCAGCCTCAAATCCTCCCTCGGACTTGCTCACTAGGCTACAGGCTTCCAAGTGTATGCCTGGCTACCTGCATCCCACCACTTACACCAGTGTGGCAAACAGATATCTGACTTATGTTTTGATGTTTAGAATGTGTCACCAACCAGCCCTGACCCCTACTCCCGCGCACGCTACAGTATGAACTAAATCAAAACATTATCATACTTTTTATAAACTGCTCATTTTTAAACCATTCTTTTGAGAAAGGTAGTTTCCATGAAAAGTAAATTTCTCCTTATTAAAACTTTACACTTGTATTAATCTAATCCCCCCTCCCCTTTTTAGAGCTTGATACGGCATCTTATTTCGGAATCTGAGACAGAGAACAATTCCTTCATGAAGATTCTGGGATATACATCGGAGGAGTATCATTCAAATGTAGTGAAATGTGTAAGTAGGATTTAAAAAAAACCAAACCAAAAAAAAAAAACTAAGACGTTTAGTTTCATATTGCTCCTAAAGTGAGATATTTTATTATGCTATTTTGGAATTTTGCAAAACATATATATATATATATATATATATATATATATATATATATATATATATATATATTAATATATTACCAATGTAAACGTATATCATGAGCAAACATTGCTAATGGTAAACCAGTTTGCAAAATGAAAGTTGGCTTTACTGGATTTTTTTCTTTCTTTCATGTAAAAGAAATAGAAATGTGCAAGTCAGATAGCAAAGTTAAAATTCTGCCACCGTTTCCCCTAGAGTGTGTGTTTAACGTGCCATTGGATTTTTCTTTACAGATGGTTTCATCATTAGTGACAGAGCTAAGAGAAAGCTGCTGTAATGGAATTCACATGCCTAAAAGGTGAGCATTGCAGATACACTGTTACCTAACAGTGCTGAGTTAATGTTGTTCTGCAAATAAACACATTCTTATTATGAAGAACATAAAAGACAAATAAATCAAGTAAAGAATAAGTACTAAACAGACTGTCAAGAACATGAAACAACCAATCGTCCATTTGGAGGTAAACTATATAAAGAAATATATCTACTTAATTTCACAAACAGCATTCCTAAACTGCAAGGAGATTCAGTTGTACATTAGTAGGGCAACATGGGGTAAACAGATTTGGCCATGAACTTGCCCAGGAATATTGATGTTATATCTTTTTGTATAGTGGGTTAGTCTCAGTTGGAAATAAAACACAGGATCTTCCATTTCAAAGGCATTAACAGTACTAGTTGATATTCTGTGTACTGTATTATGATGTAAACAAGTACATTTTTATTTTTCTAAAAGATACATGCTGTATTTTCCAGGTTTACACCTGATAGACTACACAGTCTGTCAGTTTTCTGTATACCTCTTGTCACTTGTTCGGAAGCTGCTCCCTTAATCGAAGCCCTGCTTACGTGTTGTGAATTTGGTTCAGGAGAGACACTCAGCGCAGACTTCTTAAAAGCTGTTGACACAGCACTGCTGCAGTAAGTACAATTATTAAACAAAGCAATACAACTTGCATTATTCACCACAAAGAATATGCCTTGGCTTTTATTCAAGGGGGAGGTGTACAGCTATGGCCAAAAGTTTTGCATCATCTAGAATTTTAGGATTGAGACAAAAAAAAAAATAAAAAAAAAAATATATATATATATTCTCAGCATCAAAAAGAAAATTCCTAATATTTTAAATAAAACCTTTAGTTTCGGAAAAAAATAAGGTATATAAATGATGGACATTGACTAAATGTTTTTAGTTTCTTTTTAATCACTCGATCATTCATCCTTGACCATGACACGCTTGAGTGACTTTGACTGAAGCATATGCACTTAATCACATAATTAATGAAACAGTTGATTGGAAGTTGATCGGAGTGATTTCAGCTGTTGAATTGCAAGCTTGAATAAAAACAATAAAGAAAATCACAGAAAAACAACAATATGCCACATCTGTCAAGAGAGCAGTGCCTTCGTGCAGTCGGCATGTTGGAGGCTGGACTAGGGCAGCGTGCTGTGGCTCACCGTCTTTGGTGCTCACAGCCAGCAATTTCAAACCTGCCGAGACGGTATAACCAATCTTTATTTTATATAGCTCCTTTCATAGTGGACCACCATCACAAAGCGCTTTACAAGATGCAGTAACAACAAGAAAATCCATCATACTTTAAATACAGAGAAATGCATAATACATGATATATAGTTTAAAAAAAAAAAGCATATACATTAAATACAGTGGAAAGTGCATAACACATGAAATAGTACATTAAACACAGTGGAAAGTGCATAACACATGATAGTAACATAATACGTGAAATAGTAGCAGCAATACAGCCGCTAATAGGCAGATTTAAGCAGTCGAAGTTCGAGGGTGTACCATGGGCAGTTTTGATCTTTTTTGACAGTTCTGGTTGTAAGCGGCGCAACAGTGTCAATGATATGAGTAACAGTGGCGTTGTAGAGGGTCACTGCATCATCAACTGACACACTCGGTCAATGACAGATCAATATGCAGCATCTTCTTTCGCACTGCTAGTCGAACAGCATCTGATACTGCAGGTCGTAACAATCCACGCATCAGCAGTTCAACTGTAAGAAGGCGGTTACACAGTCATCATCTACAGGCCAGACAACCATATAGGGGTCCGGTATATGGTGCACTGTCGCAACAGGATGAGGTGGTGCCAGCAACAGCTTAGGTGGACTCGCCTTCGGTGGAGCTGAGTCCTCTTCAGTGATGAATCAAGATTCTGCATAGGCTGCCCTGATGGACGTCAGCGAGTATGGCGTAGAAGTGGTGAATGATACGCTAATTGTTGTGTACGAGAAACCAATCGGTGGGGAGGTCCAAGTGTGATGGTCTGGGCAAGAGTGTCTAGTCACTACAGAACTCCGCTGGTAGTGATTGATGGCAACATGACTGCACAGTGATATGTTGACCAAGTCCTACGGCCTCACTCGGTGTCCTTCTTGCAAGTCCATCCTAATGTGACAACATTCCAGCAAGACAACACACGTCCACATGTTGCTCATGTCACGACAGTTTTCTTGCCGAATGTGAACTTGAGAGTCATGCCGTGGATGCCTTATTCCCCAGACCTGCGCCCAATTGAACATTTGTGGGATGAACATGGGCGACGTGTGGCTTCTAGAGCTCAGAGACCACTGAACGGACAGATGTTACAAGAGAAATGGGCCAGGATTCCACAAGACAACATCCAAAACCTGGTGCAAAGCATGCGTCGCACATGTACTGCTTGTATTGCTTCCAACAGTGGCCACACACGTTACCAACCTGTGACTTTCACAGTATCCCCCGTCCCCCCCATTACTTTAAACAATAAAACGTAAATTGTTGGTGAGCACAATAAAAAGTCACTGCACCTACTCTGAGACAGAGTTTGACTTATTTCACATTTCGATTCTCAAATATAAGTGATAAGTTTCTTTTGATGCTCAGTGTGTATATTCTGTTTTTGCCATATGTAGGGCCCTATGTTTTTCACTACCTTGTTCTTTTTAACCTGCAATTCTAAGCCTCCAGGGGCCGATTGTACTAAACCAGGCTCTGATCTTGATCCTATGACGTGTTGGGTTGCACTAAAAGGATCAGAGCTGATCTTGAGCTCAGTTTCAGCTCAAAATCTGATCCTATTTCGATCTTGCTTCAGACCAAGATCAGAGTGGGCTCAGAGCTTCATTAGACGTTTTGTAAATTAAATGTTTTTAGTTTTGAACAAAGGAATAAACAAAATAATGCAATCCCTCCATTTAAAACTCAGCTCTTATCCCAATCTGATCCTTCTTTATGGTTGATGGTTGCGAATTAAACTAATGAAACTCTAATATATATTAAACAACTGAGATGTTTGACAGACACCATCATAATATGTATAAATTTTTACAACTGCTAAAGTAATCTTTAAATAAGCACACTGTATTTAGATAATTGATTGACATAACGGTAACTTTATAAACTTTTCAAATATTTGCAAGATTTCACAAAAATATTTCCCTCAGATTATTATATGAAAACGGAGATACTTTAATGTTGTAGAAAACATTAACGTTATCAAAGTAACAGTGCATTTAAAAGTAGCAATAAATACTATATTACGAAAATATTGCTGTCAAGTCTATAATATATTCTGACTGATTACAATTAATCATTGGTTTAATCAGATTGAACACTGTCATGTTGTTTTTTTTAATTTTTTTTTTTTATGTTTTGGTCAATTCCCTTTTTTTCTTAATTAGCTTACCTTCTCTGGCAGCCTCGATCTCCCCCTTGTGTGTTTGGTGGCTATAATTTTGAGTGTGTCCGTCAGAAAATACACGTGAACTGTGAACGGTAACATTTATTATAAACTTTTTAGAAATGAAAAATAACAACAACCAGATATTAACATACTCAATCTGTTAATAGAACATTGAATTTTATAATTTTAAATCTCGTAGTTGCTTCTAATATGTTCTAGTATGGACGGGATTAAAAAAAACAAACAAAAAAAGTATGGACGGGATTTATGTTGTTTTAAATGAAATGTACTTGATATTCTGACATTCAGAATCTTTAAACACTGCGTCTTAAGTATTCGCTTCTCATTGGTCAGTTTCCCTAGTTACGGCATGCGCAACGCTAAAATCGGATAAAAAAAATCGGTGAGCCCGGATCCTGCCCTTTTATTTGATCTTGTTAGTACAACCAGACCCAGATGCCTGGGTAACCGCTTCAGCTAAACTGATCAAAAGAATAATTAAGTAATCAACTTCTTTTTTTTTTTTGTTTTTAATTTAGTCGTTGCCAATTATTTAAATTTTTCTCCCAATTTGAAATGGCCAATTATAGACTCAGCTCACCGCTACCGCCCCTGCGCTGACTCGGGAGCGGCAAAGACTAACATACGCTGTCCTACGAAGCGTGTGCCACCAGTCGACCGCTTCTTTACACACTGCGGATTCACCGTGCAGCCTCCCAGGATCTACAGCGTAGGAGGACAGTGCAGCTCCTGGGCAGCTAACAGGCAAGCCTGCAGGCACTCAGACAGACGGTAGGGGTCGCTGGTGCGTGGTGAGCCGAGGACACCCTGGCCGACCTAGACCCTCCCCCACCCTGGGCGGTGCTCAGCCAATTGAGCGCCGCCTCCTGGGAACTCCCGTCCACGGTCGGCTGTGGAATAGCCCTGACTCGAACTGGCGATGTCCCAGCTATAGGGTGCATCCTGCACACACGCAGAGCGCTTTTACTGGATGCGCCCATCGGGATCCCCAAAGTAATCAACTTCTGGCTAATTAGAAAACACCCCCGAATTATGAGGGACAAATATTGCCATTCTAGAAATTGATGCGTCTAAAGAAAAGGCTTACTCGAGACTTGCTGTTTTAGAACAAATAGATGCACTAACAAACTCCAAAAATTATTTGAGAGATTGCACACAGCAATATCCATCTGGTGTGCTGCACACTGATGGGTAGAACTTATTTTGAAAGCCGTAACATTAGAATTCATCAAACGTATAATAAAGTTGCAGAATTAATAAATATGTACTGAGCACTGGCATAGGAGTTGCACAGCACAGATGTCAAAATAGACAAACAGTGTGGTGTTAACTTTCCACAAAGTTTTAGAAAAATTGACAAGTTACTACAACCCTGATCAATGCAGAATAAAACAAAGTTTTATTTATCACGCTCACAAGTTTCACAGCAGTAAGGTAAGGTAAGCAGTAAGTTTTTCAGCAGTAAGGATTTTAGACCCACAACATGATTGTAGTTTGGATAAAGAACCCATCCTGTTAGATTCTATTCCAGGGTTTGATGTTAACTGTAAATCAGAAATGGAGGGATATCAACTATATGCAAAAGAAAACAGTAGTGGAATTTCTTTGATGGAATTTTTAGAGAAATGCAGAACTATTTCCCAATTTAGCAAGATAGGCTAAAAGGTATTTGTCAGTTGTTACCATTTCTGTGGATGCTGCAAAAGGTGTTTCTTCATATGGACACATTTTTACAGAGCAACTACAATCCATGAAAGAAGTCTGGGTTAACCAACTGACGATGCTTAAGTATAATAGCAAAATATAATGCACAACAACTGTGAATGGATTTTTTTTTTTTTTTTTACTTTCATGCAAACATAAGTAACACATCTTATGAACAACCTTTTTTCTTTTTTTTTTACATTATAGTCAAAAAACAAAACCAAACCACTAAAAAATAAATAAACACAGCTTACATATGTTACAAAATCTATCAAATATCCAGATTATAAAATGGTTATAATATCTATACAATTCAGAGATCTGTTGTTCTTTATAATTTATTATATTTATATATTATATATATATATATATATATATATATATATATATTGATATATATATATCTTCTGTTGACTAAATATATATTTCTGCCCAGATATCAAGAAAATGTAACACATTTTTTAACGAAATAATTTGCGTAAAAGTGTGTTGGTAAATTATAACCTGTAAATAATGTATTTACACTTGTTCTCTGAAATGATATTGAAAAAAACCTCCCTGTTAAAATGCTGTTATACGTATTCACAGGGATGTAAGGGTTAAATAAATGTCAATAGCCATCTACAGCGCTCTGTTTATTAATCTGTTACTATGTACTTTGTAGCAATGGGATGACCAATTCAGATGGTTAACGTAATGAGATGATTGTGTAATGATGGCTCACTACGTGCTAAAATTACAGGTTAAAAAACAAGTGAAAAACGCAGAGCCCTAGTTATATGGAAAACTACAAAGCGGTATGTAATTCAAAATGTTAACGTAACATTATTCTGCAGGTTTCATTCGACTCAAAATTTGTTCATTCTACAGGGTGATGCAAAACTTTTGGCCATAGCTGTATATGTTCTGGTGTTTACTGGCTATTTAGAGATGTTATTGTACACACAATATTGTGTGGGGAAAATGCAGAGTGGCTTAAAACATCCAGTGTCAGCCCAAATGTACTTTGTAAGAAACTATGCTGAAAATTTGTATTTTTTTCACAATACAGTGAAAGTGATCTTTAATATTAAATCTTAACAAGTTATCATTCTTTCCTTCTCTTTAAAGAAAACTGGGATGCCTAACAAGTACTAAGGAAATGCAATACTACTAATACTGTATTTATTACATAATACACTTTTATCATCAGTCTTTAAAGATTGTAAATAGATTTTGTTTGCCATTGTGATTGAGCCTAGGTTATTGAAAACTTGTCATGTTAAAATCATGTTTAAAATGTCTGATATTTCACGAAGCAAGAAGGGCCTCCACAATATGTGAAGTAGGTTTTTATAACCTGTGCAAGCGATGAGTTACTTGTATATATAAACATGAACAGCATCTAAGTTTGTCAGGGCTGGGTTTCTTTTATTTGTTTTTATGATTTTAATTTAGCTTGGTGATTTTTACTCAACAAAGCTCTTTATAAAACCATGTTTGTTGTTAACTGTTTTCCTTGTGCAAAGTCTTTTTTCTTGCATCTAATTTAATTTAAGCATTACAAAAACAAACCTCTAGTCAGTTCCTACTACGTCATTGCCTCACTCTAGTGTTTTACTGTTCTCACCCACATATGCAAAACCACATCCCCAGATTAGATTCACTATGGAATCTGATGAAAGCCACAACATTCTTTTCTTTCATGTTCTTGCTCACAGTGCACAGAACTGATTTGAGTTACCCTTTCTACATTTCGCATACAGGTGAGGGATTTTACCTATTTTATCTAAACTATAAGCTTGCTGAACTTGTAGTTTAAACATTTTTAAGTCATTTGGGATTATCATTAAAATATGTGAACATTGAGTCCTGGGTTTTTGAAAACTGATATCAGCTGCTGTGTGGTATAGTATTTTATATCAGTTAACCAATCCAAGTTTTATGTGTGTAACATTCATTCAAGATAAAAAAGGGGAGGGGGCATCTCTGGTTAGTCCCATAGAACAGACCGGTGTTCCTCCTGGTTTTTGTTCTAACTGTACACTAAATTAATTAATTAGACCAATTAAGTTTCTAATAAGCACTTAGAAGATAAGAGCCAAACAATGGTAATATGTACAATGGGCAAGGAAAGACAGACACAATTCATGTTATATATTAACCAATTAAATGTTATTTGCCCAATTTGTATGGCTACTAAAACACATACAGGTAATGACAATACAGAAATTAAATGCAAGAAGAAATGCTAGTTGGACAAGACAATAATGACACAAAACAAGTGTACTCTAATGAGAATTTAGAACAAGCTTGCTTCAAACTAAATTGCAGTATTCCTTATATTATGAAGTAATACAGTGCTCCCTCGCTATAAGGCTCTCGGTTATAGTGCGAATATAACGCTCCTACAACATGTCCCCCAATTCCCAATACTAGTGATTCATGCAATATTTCTACAGTACCGGTATTGTTCAAACTATAAACAACTTCTCAGTCTAACTTCCATTTCTGTCTCTCCGTTTTGATACAGTTTTGATTTGAACTGAAGAAAAGTTGTGCAGCCAAACCTGGGGCGAGCCCATTCCCTCTTCCCCTCTCCCAACCGCTCTCCTTCTTGCACTTGGTTTTCTTGTCTGTCGCTTCAACTGAACTCCAGAAGTTTACTTTTTTTTTTGTAAAAAAAAAATAGCGTTGATTACATGGTGCTTTATGCATGGTTAATTCATGGAAAGTTAAGTTTTTGCTTCACTACACATAGAGAGGGAGTTATTTTATTTTGTATTTTAGTCAGATGTGTTTTGTTATGTGTGCCGCAGTGCCCACCACCCCCTCCCCTGTTTATAACACTCTTCGGATACAACACTTATTTTGTGTGTCCCCCAAAGACCTGCGTTATAGCAAGGGAGCACTGTAATGTGTACTTAAAGTCTGTGGTCGAACATTCGGTGCATCCCATCCTCAGTGCAACATAGTCACAACATGTAGACCCAGTAGGCATTAGTCAACATCACAAAACCACCGCAACACAAATTCTTGAGAAAGGCCAGGGACTGAATGGCACAGTGTGTTCAGGTCAGAAGTGAGGTGTTCTCACAGAACTGCAGCCAGTGCCACTTCACTGACACTTCATGAGCATGAACTCTAAACTAACAAGAAAAAAATAAATAAATAAAAAGCATGTTACATGAATATGGCCTACAGTCATAGTCACCATTTTATTTGAAATCTTTTAATAATTGTTTTTTTGTTTTAAAAGGAAGAAGATTGGGCTGCAGGAAACGGTAACCATTGGCCTCTGGTTGCGCTACCTTCCCAGTCTTGAAAATGCCACAATACATCTAATTGAAACAGTTGTTTCAATTCCACACTTTTCTCCACAAGAAGTGGAAAGCTTAGTCAAGGATTCATTGCTGGTAGGTTGCTGAGAATTACAGATCTGTTACATGCTATTGGTTCGCTATATATTTTGTGTTTTTTACAAATTCAAAGATACATTGGTTATTCTGAAAGTAAACTTTAATTTAAAACTTCAGTATAAGTATAGTACAGTGAGCTAATTCTGTAGTTTGTACTTGTAGATATTTCTTAAACTGTTGATTTAGTATGAAGGAATTTGATACTATGTGTAATATACTTAGATTCCTTGATTAGTATAAGTGTGATGGTCTAGTGACTTGTGTTTTATGTGGTTAGGAATTAAATTAGGATTATGTCCTTTGGGTTCAGTCAGAATTAGCAGTGGAAATGTTACAGCCACAGACATGGCATGCTAATCTGTTTGTATTTTTTAATGGGTGCTGGGAGGGGGTTATTACTAAAGCACAGCATTCTGCAAATTCTGTTTGTTATATTAGCCTCTGTGCTGGTCTCAGTCGCTCCATATAAACAGTGCTGATATAACCTGTAATGATAGCCTGTTAGTGACCAATCATGTATTTTTGTATTGTTGGCTTCTCCAGGTCAATGGTAGTAATGTGTGGATGGTGTACTTTGTCTTTGCCTCCTTTTCTGTATCTTTTCATTATCAACAAAAATACATGATTGGCATTTTTAAATCATTGGTCACTAACAAGGCTGACATTGCGGTTTATATCAGCTCTGTTTACAGAGTGAATGAGACCAGCACAGAGGCTAAAATAAAATAAAAATACCCAACTGCAGCTGATTTTAATGCAACACAACTCACGTCCTGTCGTGTGTTATCCCTTATTTTACAAGCTGCTGTGTTGAGTGCCCATGAGGCAATACATGAAAACTCCCTAGTAAAGAATACATTTTAGACACTCAAACTATATATGATGGAGAGTTTATACCTTTGTTTTTGAACTTGGAGATATTCTCCATGTGCGTATTTTCTTCCTGTTTCTGTAGTTTGAGTTTTTAAGGTCTCAAATTCAAGCAGAAACATGGAAATCACATTTGAATGATTTGGAACATAGGTTAAACATTAATTTCAAGGTCCTTTTACAAGCGATTAGAGAACTCATATTGATCAATTGGGTTAATGGAAATCTCAGATCCATTTTTAATTATAATTAAGTCACTCCAAAGTGTTTATGTTGTGTCAGGGAAAAGATACATCTATTTCCACTATAGTCAACTTGCATTCCTATCGAGAATCATTGTTCAAACGTTTGCATTTATCAGAAGGATTGGAATTTAGAAAATACTAATTGTAGAGTACAAAATGCAAAATTCAAGATACACTTCTTACAGTTGCTCAGGACGGGTGTCAGACTGTGATTTAAGTAAATACCAAAAAAAAAAAAAAAAAATGAAACTGGTACTTGAAAATGAAATACAGGAGACCGAAAGAGAATTTTAAAACTTGCAGTGAATGGAAAAGGACACTAGATGTCATTACAAACTGTCTGTATTGGAGTACAGACAGAGTATTGTGTGTGTGTGTGTCATATTTACTTTCTGAAACTTGAGAAACTGTTTGTCTGTTTGTCAGCAGTCTGTTAGGCAGATTTTTCCAGAAGTCATAATAAAGGTATTTAATACCTGCAAATTCTATATTATGGTTTATTATCCCTTGATGGGGATTCAGTCTTAATCATAGAATCTAAAGTATATGTGGGTATATTGAGGTATATTGTCTCTTTGAAGCTTATTCTTTAAGGTACCTGGTCATGTGGCAGATGTAGGCCATCAGTGTAATAGCTATAACTTTATATTTACAGCCGAGGCATGGTATGTAAACTTGCTGTTCCAAAATACTCTTTCCTGCTTTTTGGGGTTAGCTTGTTTATGTCGATATGGGCTCTTACCATGTGGAGGTGCCCAGCAGCACGATGAAGGACAAACCTTTGGACTGAAACTGCATGTAGTGATCGGCATGAATATATGCGATTTGAAAACTATTGTTTTCGGCACTTCAAAGAATATTTACATTTTCAAACCTTGCAGTAATGGAGTAAAGTTTATTTCAACTCTGGCTCTGTGGCACAAGAATAATATGTTATGCACTGTGTAACGACTTAAAGAGCAGTTACATTTAATATCTATTACTCCTTAATTAGTGTTTCAGCAGGATTGTTTTTTAAATGAATAATTACTATAGATAAACAAAAGTTTGATGGATGTTTTTACCGTGTGTTGTGCCTTTAATTTTTAGCTGAGCAGAAGCTGAAAATCAGCGCTTGAGTTCACATGTTTCATTTTTTCCTGTGCTTTGTGAATGGTTTGTTTTAACAAATGTGTCTTACTGGAGTTATGTGTGTGTGAAGTTATGTGTGTGCAGTGTCTGCAAAGTAGATTTAAAAAATAAAAAAAAAGTTTGGCTTAGTTGATGTGCAACATAATTGCCTTTTTCCCATCCTTGTTTCAGCCCAAAGCTTCAGCCTGCCACCCTCACATTTTTATGATAGTAGGCGCTATTTTTAGGTAAGTAACTGCACTATATCCAGCATGCATTGAAGTATGATGTGAAATGAGTAAAGGACAGTTGTTCTGTGTGGTGTAACTTCAGATTTTGCCTAGATCAAAAAAAAGCTTAGATCAAATATGTGTTAAATTGAGTTGAATTACGTACTGGAACTGTGGGCATCTGTTCTTCTAATCATCTGCACGTTGTGTTTACTCTGCAAAGGAAAATGTTTTCCCTTTTAAGCAGTGTACTTTAATCTTAGAAAAATGTATTAAATGAGATTCTGAAAAAGCTCTTTTAAGTAGGTACATTGAACTGTGCAGAGCGAAAACAGGTTTCTACTGCAATCTCCTGCTTCATTTAACTCAGTATGACAACTGGGATTTTTTGTTTGGTAAATCCTTACTGAACATTGAAGCACAGTGGACCACTAAAGACACAGAAGCTAGTGAAATCAATCAATACAACCCTTTCTACATTATTATCCATTGTTTGGTGTCATATTCTGGTTTGAAAGAATTGGGGAAACAATGTGAGAAGCTTATATTTACATCCTGAAAGTTACATTTTGTACAAGTTGATATACCACACAAAAGGAAATAAGCCCATACTGTACTTATTGAGGGTCGGATTATCCCACAGGTAACCTGTTAACTGTTTTGCTACAGAACGTGTAGTAGCCTATGTTTCGGCACAGTTTTTATGACCACACGTATGGCCTTTGTTTTATGTACTTATTTAACTTTTTTCTGATTTTTATTTAGTTTATTTTAATTATTTTCTGGAATAGGTTTGGAATTAATTTGTTTGTGGGTATGGATAAGAATCTTTGCTTTTTAAAAAAAAAAATTCTCTGGTTGACAAATCTGTGGAAACGTCGTGCTCCCTCCTGCCATCAGACGGCGTCCTTTCTACTGTGAGTTGCATATGGTACTGCACATACATATCCAGTCCAATATTATGAATATAGGTTAGGCTGCGTTCAAAAATAGGTCTGTTAATTATTATTCATAATGGTTAAAGAATGAACAAATCAAGAAGATGCAGTTTTGTGTTTCAGTTCACAAGATAGGATATTAAAAATGTAAACTGCAAGTGGGTGAACTGGATTTAATAGTAAAACCAGGACACCTTGATTTAACAGTTAAACCATAAGAAACATGAATTCTCGAAGACATCACTAATAGTTTTACCACGTACTTCTCAGTGAGGTGGCATTTCTACAACATATCACTATGTTCAATTTATTTTACAGATAGTAGCAAAATAGAAATATCGGTGTTCTCGCACTAAAGACTTCAGTTCGTTTGCTGCTAGTGAAACGGTTAACAGGCTTGACAGCATCAGAGAGTCGAAAGCGGGGTTCAGACATTCCTGTACATCAGAACGCCTTTGCATGATACTTGAACCTTCAGGAAGTACTTTATGTGCTTATATCCTCTGTTTCTCCTTGTTTCTGTGGTATATCAACAAGCACACTGTAACTTTCAGGATGTAAATATAGTATAAGCTTCTCATGTCGTTTTCCTGTTCCATATTCATATCATATCAGTATATATCCATCCCCTTATATATATATATATATATATATATGAGAGTAAAATACATATAGTAACATATAGAATGGTTAAACTGTTTAGAAAATGCGAATCAGTTAAATAGAGTGCTGAACCTAAAAACTTTGAGTCAACATCTTATAGTTTTTAATTCGTTACAATTCCTTCAGTAGGGGCCGTGTTGCTATTTACTGTAGGCAATATTTTGTTGGTCCCTTTCCCTTGCTTTGTAGAGAAGAGTTTTTCTTCAGGGCAGCTGATTAAAGGCACCGGCAATTAAAAAAAAAAAAAAAAAAAAAAAAAAAAAACTTTACTGTACTTCACATACGTGGACCTGAACAGCTCCTCTTACTCTATTCAAATGTTGTGCTGAAAGTCCCACCTAAAAAAAAACAACAAAAAAAAAAACATTGGTTCTTTTTAATTTGTTGCTTAAGAATAAAAGGTATTATAACTTTAAAGCAGAAACTGCTACAAAGTCAAACTGAATTCTTACTGTATGAACGTGTGGGTAATTGACTGATCCGGTATACTGAAAAAGAAAATGAGGTATTAGGCTTCTTGAAGTAGGATTTGATATGGGGTGTTCCCTTTCAATCTCGAAATGTCAACCATTCCGAGTTGGGAAATGACCCTTGTGTCACATAACCTGAGCACATATTTAAAAAGCTGCCTGATAGGCCCAGTGTGACCACATGGCGGCTGAGAAGAGGCGGCTTCTTGTGTAAAAATGTATTTACCAGTGGGGTATGTATTTAAAGAGGATATTAGATGCACCACTGCTTAAATCATTAAATAAAATCAGCCCCTATACTGTATATCATATGTGGCCTTCTCCAAGTTAGACGGCCGAGGTGAAAAAAACAAAAAAAACAAAAAAAATAGCAACTAGTAAGTGTGATTTTAAAATAAATAAAAAGATAAGTAAATAATACATATCCTGCTCCTTGAAACTGAGGAACCATTGAGAAGTGTTTGCATTGTCCAGTATACTTTTATAACACTTCCCTTTCCTGGTTCACTTATATGCACACTTAAGTTTATTAAATATCTTAAGTCAAACCTGCAAGTTGTCTTAATTAAAAAAGCAGCTACAGTATTTAAATAGTAGACTGTTTTGAGACTTGAGAGTTGGTCTTAAGTACCAGTTTTGATTGTTTTATGAATTTACTGTCTAACCTGTCTAATTGTGGCCTCTTCGTGCACAGGAACATACTGCTGGAGTCTGATGGAAACCTTTTAGTACAGACACTCATACAGATGTTTACTCGGAGCTTCTTGCAGGCACTGCTATTTGGGGAAGCACAGGTACAGTAGGTGGCGCAAGAATGCACATCTTGAAAGATAACTACACATTTAACATTTATCATTATTATTATTTTTTTAAATTTAGTGGTCACCAATAATTTTATTGTTTTCTCCCCAATTTAGTAATATCCAGTTATTTTTAGGCTCAGCTCACCGCTACCACCCCTGCGCTGACTTGGGAGGGACGAAGACGAACACACGCTGTCCTCTGAAGTGTGTGTCGTCCGCCACCCACTTCTTTACACACTGCAGACTCACCATGCAGCCACCCAGAGCTACAGAGTCGGAGGACAACGCAGCCCTGGGCAGCTTACAGGCAAACCCACAGGCACCCTGCCAGACCACAGAGGTCGCTGGTGTGTGGTGAGCCGAGGACACCCTGGCCAACATAGCATTCCCTCTAATTGGCGCTCGGCCAATTGAGCGCCGCCCTCTGGGAGACTCGAACCGGCAACGTCCAGACTATAGGGCGCACTCCACGCAGAATGCTTTTACGGAATGCGCCACTCAGGAGCCCCCACACTTAACATATTTACACATATACACAAATGGTGGAGGTGTGCCTTGTTTTGTCCTTGATACAGCTCATCTATCCCTATGGATGTGTGAAAATAGGAATGTATTATGAGGATAGATGCACTGTTCTGTGATGCTGCATGTGAAAATATGTGCATGGTATTTCTCCTCCCTGTCCACAAGTTATTTTGATGTGAGAGAGCTTACATTTTTTATTGTACCCTTCACATGTGCAGTGTCTCAAAGTGCTTTGCAGTCACTGTAGGACTGGTCATATATTTGGATTTGGTGCTTTTTTGCAAAGCCCCCTGTCATGTGAAGAAGCCCACCAGCATTTTACAATATATTTGAATATCTGAATAATTAGCTTTCTACTCCCAACTGGCTTCAATAGTAAAATCATTTTAAAGAGCAATGTAGGGGCCTGAATACTGTAGTGAACTGTTTATTAATGTATTGTCCATTTATGTTCTGCCAGTGGCCCATTAAACTACACAGTAGAAGGGTCATTAAAGTAATTGGTTGACTAGTTATCTTAACTTCTGCTTCTGAACATTTTTTATTCTTCTTTTTTTCAGGATAAGCCTCCCTTGAAGGCTTTCTTTCCTCACAGTCCACAGCCTCTATTGATGGCACTTCTAAAGCATCCCTCTGGTACTTTGTTTTTCACTGGTTCAATCCACATTTGTGATTTATGTGATCATTTAGCATGTTTTAATGTACGATGGACACAATTGTTGTTGTGCAGTAGAATATACTTGCTTCACTTGATGATGTCCTAGATTATCAGCTTGTTTATTTTTTTAATTCTTTTTTTTTTCTGAGCTTTTGACATGGGAAATAAATAAACATGTCATTTTAATTTTCTATTTAAGTCCAATAACTAGGGCTGTGGTTTTTACTGTAAAAAATGGCTTATTTCATGTATTTGATAGATATTTCATGATTAAACATAATAGTTATTATAAAATGCTAAATTGTAGAATATTTAATTTTTTATGTCCACCTTTTAAGGACATTCTATTTTTGCCCTCATGGAATTATAAATAAATGTAAAAATAACAAGAGCCATGTGAAATGTCCCCTTCTTGTACTGGACTGAGCTATTAACAAAAATATTTCCAATCTTTGATGCAGCTGGTGTTTTATTTTTTTGGTGAAGACATTTTAAAGAAGTCGTGCTGCTCTGTGCAGTGTGTTCAATTATTTACGTGGAGGCAAACTAAACCGGCTGCCAGGTTCCTAAATACAGTTTGCTGCATTTTATTAAGTGATGCAAAAAATATGTGTATTTCTTTCAGAAATGGGAATTTTCACATTTTACATGACAAGGGGTAAACTTTACAGAAATCATGAAAACAGTTAAAAAATACAGCCTTACCAATAAGATTAACTAACAATACTAACCCTACATCATACAGGTCTTACTACCAACTGATAGATTTCAGTGCATTGCATTTTATAATTCACATTTTTGTGGGCATGAAGTAAATCTGGATGAACAGTTTTGCAAACCACCTGGAAAGTGCATCCAATTTTGTGGTAGCTAAACACAAGCATTCACTTTCTCTAGTACTCTCTGTAAATAATAATAATATTATTATTATTATTATTATTATTATTATTATTATTATTATTATTATTATTATAGAAATGTGTAAATTATGAAAAACACATTTTATATGCAGTATATGTATACAATTAAGTGGCTTTGGGGGTGGAGTATAATTTCTACAGTTGTACTGGTGGTTTTTAGTTGGAACACTGAGTACAGTACCTTAAGTATCCTGTGTGTTTCTTCATTTAATTAGTACTGTAGGTGTTTTGTAATTACTTACCTGTGTGCCTCTCTCTCTCCCATAGATGTGCCCTCACAAGTGTGGCCTCAACATTTACTGTGTATTGTTGAGACATTAAAAGTGGCAATAGAGGACAAAGACAATGGAGGGTAAGCAACCTCTTGCTTTATAAAATATTATACCATAATCATACATTTTCTAATTATGCCTGTTTCTCATTGTTATTTTAGTGTATAACCCTTCAACTGTGATATTTCACTTTTACAAAGGGGTATTTTCAAAACAGTTAAGGTCACACAGAGTGCATTTACAATTGCACTCTGGCCTGAGCCACCTTACAGCTAATTCCATAAAAAAGATTCTTATCAATTAGGCCACATGTTTACACTTGTTCTAGGCTCTGGACCTGTATGTGCGCACACAGCACTACACACTAGAATGTAATAGATGTGCATTGCGCTTCCCTGAGTTTAATAACAATTGAGTGTTGGTGTGAGTAGGCAGTGAATATGTGTCTGCTGGCAACTGATACTCGCTCCAGCCAACATAAATAATTTTACATACGTACATGCTTTTTTTTTATATACACAAAAAGTTTAAATGTTATATATATATATATATATATATATATATATATATATATATATATATAACATTGGACGTTGGACGTTTTGGACAAAAGCCCTCATTCAGCTGTGTAGTAAGGCAAGTATTACAGTGCAGTAAACTTGTTATTTAAAGTAACACGTTTGCTGGACTGTGTTACTGTTTTTCTTTTCTATATGCTGCAAAGCGTTCAATAATAATAAAAATGTACACTTGACTACACAATTAGGCTACACCGTTACATGTATTCTTTAATATAAAACAACAGTATTAAGCAGTGCAAACAGCAGTAATGTCTAATGTTTTTATTTTTATTTTTACGTTTACCATACCATCTTCAAAACTGGTACATCAGAGAAATGATGTCACTCGATGGCAGCTTCTTGGGAGTTGCAACGGATTCCTCAACTTTTGAGAAAAACATTTACTCTGCTACCATAGTTACCCCTGGTGTCTACATCCATGTTTTTACACTGCTGTACGGCGTGGTCAGTAACCCTGTGGCTGTGTCCTTGATACCAGTCTTATGCTTCAAGCATTGCCTCTTTTGTAGCAGTAAAAACAAAATTGTTCCCGGTTTAACAGACCACTTGAGGCTGTGGTTTAAAACTTTAGTACAGGTGGAAATTGTGACTATTCTTAGTATGATAAAAAAAAAAAAAAAATCTGTTTTTACAGGAAGTTAATACATAATATTGCTGTAGCGTCAAGTTTTATCTTTGACCGCAGACTATTTCACAGCTGTGGTGGTTGCTGATGTGAAAGCATACTGGCATTGGGAAACACTTTCTTTGTCTGCACACTGCAGCAAGAATACGTTTTTTCAATTAGAGCTGCATTAGACCAGTATTTAGGAATAGTATACCAAGAGAAGAAAGAAAAATATCTTCTCAGTTACTGCAGTGTTGTGGAAATTCCGTCTATCTTCAGCTCTCTTCAGGCTACACGCTCCAGCTCTTTAAATCATCTCAACACTTTCCAGTTATGGTGTTTTATTTATAAACTCTGTTAGTTCAAATGAGATTTTGGACCAGTTGTAGGATTTTTTTCATTTGGTTTTGAAACCATGGATTTGCTGAGGCTTCAGACATTTCCGAGCACACTTCGTCCTCCCTGCCTTTTTTTCTTTACCCAGAGTGCAGGTACATCCACTTGATAAAGATAGGGAGACTGCAATAAGTGGGCAAGTTTTGTTTGTTAATGAAACACAAGTCAAGCACTTCAGGATTTATTTGTCCCCTGTTAGTAAAACCCCCCATTTAGTTTATATTTCCTTGTAGAAAAAAAGTTTTGCCCAGCAGCTACCTTTTACTCTTGTTAACAAAGCTGCTTACAGATTCCAACTCAGCATGGTGTACATTCTTTCACAGATGCTAATGGCGGGAAACTATTAGTTTATGGAAAGCACTCCAGATTAATATAATGAACAGCTGCCAGAGTTGCAGAAGTGAATTTTAGGGATTTAATGGTGAAACTAAATAACAGCATCATCAGCATCAACCAGGAATTGCGCAGCTGTGTCTAAATACAATAATTACAATGATTGCAAATGAGGGGAAAGAGCCTGTTCAATTATTTATTTAAAATACTTGGTACAAAGAAAGGAAAGGGGTGGGAAGATTTGTATTTTAAGGTTGTGTAGAAACTCTAAATGCGATTGTTTCAATGATAAATGTGCAGTGTTTGATTTTGTTCCAGGTCTCAACTAGGCCTCTTTGAGAATTGGTTCTTGCTTGTCCATTGTGGAGATTGGGTGGATATTGCTGCACAGCAGCTAATTGAGTCAAAAGCAGAAACCTCAGAGGCCCTACTGTGGCTTTTGGCATTTTACCATCATCCAAACAACGAAAACCAGCAGAGGACCAAACTACTGGTTGGTTTATGTGGTGGATGGTTGTGATCAGTTGGGACAGAATATGAATCAAAAACCTTTTACTTACTATTCTTTAGTTTTTAAATACGATTGTTTTTATATACAAAACCTGACAGGCTAATACTGTCTGTTTTCTCAAAATAAAAATACAATGACAAGAAAAAAGCATCATATTCAATTGATCTAATCAGTGGCATATACTTTACTACCATGGTTTCAATGTTAAATTAGAACAAAATTCATAATTTTACTTTATTTTATTAAATAAAGACAAAATACAGTTAGGAGACTCTCACACACTGTTGGTGGTGTATTTGAAAATAAACTGTTCATTAAAAGCCAAATTGTTCAATTGGCCGCTGCAGACATGCTAGCTAGTACAACCATTGGGAATTTTTTTATTTTTTTATTAATGATAAGTAATTTACTAAAGAAGTACAAATCATTAATAATGACTACACAAATGACATTATAACACACATTTAAACTGGTTTTCTATGGGACATAAGTAGCTTTAAACACAGAAATTAGTCCACTTTGAATGCATGCTGCTTACAATTATGTTTTTATATCACTGATCTTAGCTCTCATTAACGGATATTTTGTCAGTTTATCCATTAAGTGCACATGTTGGTCAAGTTAACTGCACAACCACATACAGTTTAGTATACCAGTATCCTATAATTTATTTTTCTCCATGGAATAGTTAGTCATGTCTCGACATTTTTGAGTTCTGATGTTGAAATAGAGATCCGCAAAGGGATTTGTTATCAGAGTGGTTCATCACTTAAGGTTGCTTTGCACTGCAATGGGAGTGTATTGATCTGTGTCTAAGCGATCTTTGCTTGAGGAACTTTTCTGTTCCTTTTCCCACAGTGCAGATATGACTGCCTCTGTCTTGGGGATTTTTTCATTTCCTGTAATTATAAAAAGACAAATCTTGGCTGTATGCCCTGGGCAGCTAATTTTTAGAGACCATGGTCCAAAAAAAATTTCCATTCTACCCATATACTATTCATTCTGTCCAGGCAACCGCAATACTGTTTTAAACAAAAGTGTTTCTTTTAACACAGGGGTTCGCTTAGCAAGGGTGAATCAGATCAGACTGCACTGAGCTCATGTAAACTTTCTCTTTAATCCTGTTCAATTCCTGGCAGGCAGTTGCAAGAAAAGTCTGTGATCAGCTGAAGGTGCTCTTCCGCAGTACAACGCTGTCTCTCTCACATCTTCAGACGTCTTTAGACCTTGCTGAAGCAAACTCAGAAGAAAGTGGCGCAAAGTATCTGTTTAATCAGCTCTTTCTGAACTTCTTGCTCTTCTCTGCTGGTGGACAAGTAATTGCAAAGGATGCTGTCCATCTGGTAAGTACGAGCTTTGACACTTGACAGTCATGCACCATGTATGACACAAAGGAAAAAGAGGGCTATTTTATTTGCTTGCATTGTTATTTTGGCTGTGGCATGTTTTAAATTCTTGAAACCTATTTATTATTATTGTACTTCAACTGCTAACATCACATAAACCACTGGAGATGCTAACTTGATATTTTTAGTGGAAACCCCTTTGGCAAAATGTAAATCGAATGGTACCTTAATTTAACCTGGTACCTAGTATACTGTAGATGCCACATTGTGGTCATGGGACATTTTTGTTTCTGTTTGACAGACCTAAAATAACACATTGAGACAATAGCTTCACATTCGGTACACAACTGTTTTCTATGGGTCTCTGAATAAAGTTCCATTACAGGTTTTGTCTAGTAAAAAAAACCAAAACCATTTCCCTGCTTGTATTGTTTTAGTCTCAAGTCACATCAACAAAGGCATGCTTTTTCACATACTGTATCTATTTTACTTGATGTTTACAAGCCAATTGATTACATGTGCCTTTCCACAGGGATTCATTGTTTTCGTTTACATATCTGCTCATTATATATGTCTTTTTTAAGGTAATTTTTTTTGGTTTGTATTTCATAGATGACACATGGAAATTTACTAAATGGAATTTCTGCTATGCTTGCTGGGGCTGAACACAGACTAAACAGTTATGGAATAATGGACTACAAAGCTCACAGAACTCTGAAGCTACTTCAGGAATATCTTAAACACAAGGCTTAAACACAATAACTTGTTCATGTTCTTGAAAGTGTCATTGTATACTGTATATATTTGGTTGTCATTGAACTGTTTTACATTAAATACACATGTATTCACCTAAAATGGTAGTTATTAAGTTTGGGAAAAAAAAGTTACTCCTTCCCACTGTAAAGACATGAGCACAACAAGCAGATTCTTCTACTATGAAACAAAAGGCTTCTGACTTACCTTTTCAAGCCATTGGGGTCTGATTTACTATGCTCTGTCCCATCCATAATCACGGTTTTAAATGTGAAATAGGTGATTGAGGGTTTTGTAATACTGTTGCAATGAATTTTTGACCTTGTTAACATTTACACACTATTTTCACAGAGAAAAGTATACAGTTTTATGTTTTGTAACTGAATTGGCCTTCCTGTCCATATTTCTCGCAGTTTTTATTCAGCCATAAGTAATAGCTTGCAAAACAATTACTGTACTTGGCTGCCTTACACACCTTACTGGTGCTCTTAACTTGCCAATGATTGTGTCTCAAACCAATATGTTGGTGAATAAACTTTGTAGTTATAGGGGATTCTTTGTTTTTTTGTTCAGAGAAACACACGTTTGTAGTTTGATCTATAAAGTTAAAGTGAAAAGTCATATCCAACAAGCTGTTCTCATGTTATAAGAGTACAAAGCTTTCACGGAAAGTGACAGAGACATCAAAACATATGAAAACAGTATGTGTCCTTGTCACAAGCTGGCTTGTAGTGATGTCAGACCCGGAAGAAACACACAGTACTGAGAGGTGAAATGGTGAATGCACTTACTTGTGCTGGTTTATTGCAAATAAAAAGGTTAAACAAAACAAAACGGCGTGGTGGCCAAAACAAATAGACAGACAAACAAACAGTGGACGTACGCTACCCAAACAAGTATTGTGCCGACCCTCCAGCACGATAGCAATTGATATTTTAATTATTATTTTTTTCTCCTCTCCATTTCTCCAATCTCGAACACACAACCTAGACTGTGTGAAACGTGCATCTACATCTACAGTTGTGCCGGGATTCAATTAGTAATTAATTATTCACTTGAATCCCAGCAGGTCAACTAATTTGTGCAATCCCCGTGCTCACATACTATAACCAACCCTTGTGCTAAATATCCCACATTATATCCAGAGAGAGAGAGAGCCCACATGCAACATATAACACAAAATACACACAGGCGGCACACACTGCCACGGTCCTGCAAGTACTCGCCCAGGTAAGTATGACGATAGACTTTATCTTGACCAGCTTAAAAAAATTGACGGAACTTCTTAAATATTTAATCTATTTTATCTTTCTACTGTATTTTATGTATTTAGTTTTGATTGTACAATATAAATATGCAAAGTGTTCTGCATATTTCAGATTTACTTTTCTAATTGATTATTTTTAAAGAAGTACTACAAAAAGCTAAATAGGTCAGACATTACAAAAGCTCTAGTTTTGCAATAAACAATGTCCCTATACATTTCACTTCAGCAGACAGAATATTCTTCTATTTCATCTTTAAAACTCCCACTAGAGCAGGAACAAAATGGTGGAAATTGTTTTCAATAAATTTTATGATAGGGTGGCATCAAACCAAGCCACTGATGCCAAGTGCAGCTTTAAGAAGCAGACATCTGTATCCACATTCTTTGTGACTGACTCAGCCAGACCTGAGTAAATCTCTTATATTTATACTGCTGATTCACACTGTTTGACATTTACCTACCACTAGACAACAACTAGAGAAAAATACATGTTGATTTTAGCACTGTTCAGCTGTGGGCCAGGTTTTGGTTTTTACTTGGACACTGAAATAAAGATACATACTGTATATTGCTAGCAAATCGTGTAACTGTTTACTTAATATGGTTTTATAACATTTTAAACCAGATCATATGGACTGCAGGAGCATAAACTGACAATAGAAACTATTGTATAACAGTTGATATTGTTGTGTGTGATGTATAGTCTGCAGTTGGAATTTGTCAAAAGATGTGAATATAAAGTAGGGGTACTTTATATTGGTTGGTGGTATAGAACAGTGGCAGTACAGTAGTATTCTTTATTCATTTTTTTTTTATTTTTTTTTAAATATGATAGTCTATTTATTACATTCAAATAAAAAAGAACAATGTGTAGTACTTGTTCGTTGGATGGTAACTATTTTATCAATATCCAACCTGTCAAAAACGCACATATATATATTTAAACCTACAGTATATATTTCCATATGGTCTCCCAGTGCCTGGAGTAAATTACACAGTTAATCTGAATTAACATTTACAAGACTCAATATGGAGCTCACAGAATTCATTGTTAGACATTTGCAAACATTTTATTAGTGATTGTTTGATAACCAGGAACACTACCCCAACTAAAATACAAAAAAAATACTATTTGCTTTATATATATACATATATTTACAGCTGTAGCATTTAAGTCATTTTCAAAGATGTTTTGGACAATTTCAGCAGCATTACGTCAGTCCATTCCATAAAACAATTTATCCAAATACAACTCTTTAATCAGTTTTTAGTATGGATTACAAATAAATACATTTCAAAGTTGACATAAATCTTCCTTCCAATTAAACAACAGCTAGTGTCCTTCAGTGTGAACCTAGCTGGAGCTCTAAGGCTGAATGCCGAGTGGCTCATCTTGTGGTCCTTCCTTTATGCTCTGCCTTTAAGACCGTGGCTCTGGAAAACGAGCAGATATGAATGAATGATCTGTCCAGCAACTGTTTTAGAAGACTCACATGTTTTGCTTTGATGTCCCAGTCAATGAAACCCAGGCACTTCCAGGATTTACTGAAAGATTTTAAAATATCTTTGTTTATTAAAGGTAAAAAACCACAATCATAAAACTGAACTAGATGCAAAACTATGATTCTTCCATTGCAGCTGTCTGTTATTAGTTAAAATCATTTAGCTTTGTGTACAGTAAGGCAGGTTCAACATCTCATTTGTTCCATTATTAATTATACCTGTTAGATTATTGGTATATAGGACAGTGAATATAACCCATACAGACTCTCATCATATAACTATTATATGCTGCTTTATTGTTAATGTACACATTTTAAAACTCCAGCTACATTTGTTTTCTGTTCATGACCAACCTTTATTTAGTCCACTGTGATTTTGATTTAAAAAAGAGACAAAAGGTTGATGAAGAGAATACTGTTAAGTGGCTGATTGTGATGTCACAGTCTGAATTGACTTTACAGTTGAAGTAAATTCTGCGAGGTGCCTCAGGTATGATCTTCTAAAGCAGGTGACAAACGTACCATTATTGAGAATATGGCACATTAAAAACTCAAAATGGTACAGTTCAGATATTTGGGTTTCTCTGTGATGTGTCGTGGAAAACAGCAGGTATATCAGCCAGACATGCTTAGTAGATTAAACTTCTATGTATATACTGTGTAATAATAAAATCTAAGTTGAGATGACATAGCAGTACATTTTTTACACGTTCAGTGAATAAAAAAATTGATACAGTTAATTGTTGAGAAAATGTCCTGTGTTACTTCTATATAAATATCTTTGGTTGTTCAGAATTTGCACAAACTATAATGCTACAAAAATGATATAGTTTGAGAGATCTCAAGCACAATAAAACTGTCAATGGTAATGAGCCACAGAAATGCTCAAGCATTCAGTCTGCAGTCCACAGACACCAATTGTTTTGAGTGCCCACAGTTGTGTTTGTGTTTTCTGCACTGGTGTTTCCGCGAATTGCTCAATGGTCCATTGTTTATTTGTAAACATTATTGATTTGAGACATGGCGAGGCTGGGTGATTTGCAGATACAATGTTGTATGATGTTGCTATCTACCACAGAAGTTCTACCTTGTGGGAAAATGCAAGTTTACTGAACCCAGACCAAAGGCACAGCCATTGAAGATGTGTTGTTTCAAATTCTGAATAATCCTGTAGTTACCCACTGACAAAAACAAGATCTTTTCAGTACAATGGACCATCACTGTAAGTCCACTTCCTGTATTTGATAACCAACTTGTTTTATTACAGTTACACTTTTCTTGATGCTTTCCAGTAATGCATACCGGATATACTCTGCTAACAAAGATACATTCATGTTACAATGGCATGGCTGAACAATAACCCTCCTCTGCTGCCTTGACTTCCTGCTTTAGGGCCAGACTCCTGTTCCTGCTGAACTGAGCCAGTGTGTAAAATTAGAACTGTTATCAGCTCAGTAGGCACAGGAGGTCAGGCCCATTATCACTCCACAGTGCAGGCAGCGTTCAGTAGTGTTGGGCCATTGCAGCAACTGAAGGAAAATGTGTAGACAGGAAACATTTTTGCAGCCTGAGAATTAATAGGTTATATCTGGTTATTTAAAAAAAAAAAAAAAAAAAAAACACAACTTTTTATGGCAGAGATGGTCAATACAAGAATGACTCTGATTTTTTATTTCTTTTTTTTACCCTACTGATTGTATTAAATTGGGTCTTGATTATTTGCAGTTATATAATGGCAAGTATATAGGGAGCAATCTCATTGGCTAAGAAATGTTCTAACCTGTTCCAGGCCTGGTTCACTTACCAACCAATTCACTTTTAGAAGGGTGGGGGTGCAATTTTATAAGCACAACAACACACTCCAGGGTTTTCAAATATGGTCCAAAAACCGCAGCCCTAAACTGTTTAACGACACTTGGCTTCATCTCTTGTCGAACAACACCGCCAGGCGTGCGGATATCAGATCATATTTGAGCGCACTGTTTTCATACAAATGTTTGATTTTATTATGCTATAGTCCATTTAGATTAGGCATAGAAACACTGGAGTTAAAATGAAAGCATCACTGTCTCTATAAACAGTAAATAAAAGTGATATGTATTATTTATGCCAGTTTCGGCAGGCTTTTTGCTGTTAGTTCAAAGAACTTATTATTAGTTTTTATTTATTTCTCCAGTACTTCCTTTCCACTGTCATGAATCACTATAAAAAAACATTAAAAAAAAATAATAATAGGTGCTGCTTTTATATTTCTTGCATTCTTCACAGAGATTAGATGAGGCACATCACCGCAGCGTTCATACTGTATAATTTAATACAAAAACAAAGGGACAGCCAGCATGTGTTAAGAGGATTTATAGCCCGAGGAATATACTGTACTATTTGAACACTTTACCTACACATAATACAGTACCAATGCTTTGGATTGTTCACAATATATAAGTAGGTTATACACAATAAAGGAAAGTACTGTGACAGAAAACGATATCATGGTTGAATTACAAAGATTGTAAATGTGGGTTGTCTTTCAATGACAGTATTGCTAGATTACCACTAGAGCACTGTGATTATCCGGCATACGATCACTCTAGGAATCAGTTTCCAGTGCTTTCAATCCCTGCCTAATAACCTTTCTTCACAATACATTAAATTAAGTGTCAAGTGTCCTCACAAATGTACTCCCATATATGGCACCATATTGTCTTTCCTATTGTATATCAATCTGGACTCTCACTACACTGTACAAGTCTGGAACATAAATTACAGGATTGTTTTTTAGACAAATTAATTCCTTCATTTTGCAGCACCGATGTCAATGCCAAAATGTTGTATTGTAGTGTAAACGAAATATTGAAATACTTCATACTGTAGATCAAATCAGTGGTATATTTCAATATAAACTGATATGACAATGTGTGTATAAAGTAAATTCAGTAAAAAAAAAAAAAAAGATGTTATTTTACCAGACAATAAACCCCCATTATGTGTATTTACTACCACTGTATTCATTTTTAAAACACTTAATACAATTTAAATAAAATGAAAATGAAAATATAAGTAGGTTCAAAATTGCTGTTAAAAGGCAACACCACCAGTGTACCAAGACTACCTAGTTTTGGATCTCAGGTTGGTTTGATTACATAGCTCTTGGGTGTAATTTAGAAAGGGTGGTAAACTTAATACTTTGTAACTGCAAAGATCAGAAAGCTAAAACTAAACACTAAGGCACCTGAATACCCGAACAAAAACATGTACACAACATTAAGGACATTTGATTGTTTACCTATAGAATTCAACAACAGTAAACTGTACTTAAATGCAGCTCAGGTTCATTGTTATTCTCTAGTTGCCTTCTTAATGTTTTCCCTTTACAGTCAGACTTTCAGATTGAATATCTGAACAAATTCAAGAGAAAGCACATTAATGACCCACGCCAGCACCACTTTCATTGCAACAGCTGCCTCATTTTCTCAGAGCAGTGGCCTTGTTCAATTCTCACCCTCTCTTCAGGTGCAGAACTTAGCCACTGTGAACAAAGAGGAGATAAATCACTGTTCACCAATCAGCTAAGCTCTGCACCTTGTAAGAGAAGTCAGGTCCATGGCGGCACAAAGAAACATCATCTGGAGGATTGTGAGAGAGCCTTTTGCAGATCAATCAGTTTTTAGCTCTTTTTGTGCCTCTGGTTTCCATAACAGCCGCCAAGGCCGTGGTTGTGTGGTAATCCCTGGCAATGTGATTTTATCTTAAGTCACAAATCAGCATGCCAGGAACCCACACAGCCATAACATGAAAGGAAACCTGCAGATCTTCTCTCCCCAAATTCACTATGCTCAGATGAACAAGGGAAATTTCCCTCATTAACCATGGTTCCAGGATTGGGCAATGATCCCAAAAAATGAAATAATTCCTGCCATTACTGTACCATTCACACACAAACACATTCTTCATAATGCTGTTTGATCTACAAACAGTAGCAAGGTTGCAAATAAACTTTTTCAGACAATTTATTTGATAAAATAAAATAAAAAGTAATAAAGGTTTGTCATGACCCAAACATATTTGTTTAATGAAGAATACATTTTTGTTATTTTGCTTTGGAAAGCTGGGGAAGTTCAGAAAAGACGTTAATCGAGGACTACTCTACTTAAAATCAAACCCCACTAATAATACGACTAAAGAAGAAAATACAACTGCAGTAAAAGATATTTTGGAAACACCACAGACATACATATATGCTTTGCATTTCTCCTTTCCCTAGAACTATTTCTGCTTAACTAATGCCCAAACTCCCTAAAATGTGTCTTGTGATGACAGTGCAGTTCACAAGTGGAGTTTCAGAATAAACACTTTAATCCAGCTGACACTGGCAGAAACAGAGCAGTGGAGTTAGTGCAAACAATTCCCGAAGATGAAGTAAAATAAGGGTTTGATTTTTGAGTGGATTCTTTATACAACTTGCTGACCCTTTCTTTTACATTTGTTTGAGGTTCCACATGTTCCAAATTCCTAACAACATAGATTTGAAAGCCTCCTGTTAAACCACAAAGCAACTACTATGGATTTTAAAAATAACTTAAACAAAACTTTTTTTCAAGCTGTCTTCAATAAGGATGTAAAGTACACGTTAGCATAGTTTAAAGGAATTTGCTACTTAATATCATTTTCATCTTATGTATATATGCAAATCTCACACAGATAGTTATTTAATTTATTTTTTACCTTTGAACACATGTAAAAAAAAATGTCAGTTTGGATATTCTGATATTTGTCCCTGCACTAATATACAGGCAGTCATAAAGGACATTATATAAACCAGAATCCACAAAATGGATGAATACATCTTTTAGACAGTCACTACATCCTTCAGACAGTAAATATAAAGTCACACCTCTGCAAATCACCCTTGCATTGTTTTTCTAAACACTTGCCTGTCTTCATGTTAGTCCAGTCTTTCACATCAGCTGAACTATTGACAGAGGTTTTCCAAGGAAGAAGTTTGAATTTGGAAAGCATTGTCAATGTTATAAGAACAGCCTGTTAGAAAACACTTATTTCATTAGGAAAAAATCTGAGGTATGCTGTACTGGGAGAGATCTTCATAAAAAAGCTAATTGATTATGCGTTCAACATGCATGTGCAAAACACCAGGAGATTCGTTATTCCTACAGAAAAAGTACTATCATAATATTATGACATTAGAAAACAACAATCTAAATACTGCAGTACATTTCTGTAAGGGTAGCATTAAGGGTTATTCATTCAAAACCAATAAGACTACATGGATATAAGTGATAATATATGACTATTTATTGCTTAATGTAAAACCACAACAACCACTAAATGGTACAACTGATCAAAATGAGCCAAAAAGCATTAAGCCAGTAGTAGACGTTTTAAAGCCCTTTAGTCACATGCTGTATACAAAGACTACATAGTTTCACTGTGGCTGATGGACATACAAGTCACCAAGGAAGTACAATATTTAATACTGTCTCACATGCCCAATACCACATGACCATCTGGTAAAAACACTGCGGTAATTAACTACACTAACTACATTAGTGTGCCAGACACTCATTGTAGTCTGGCACACTTATGTAGTTGAATAGGAAATTGCCATCAGCTGTGCTATCCCTACGCTGTAACTAAATATAGAACTCTTCACAAATAAACATACCTCTACACATTTATAAGATCATCTCCTCCACCACTTTCTTAGAGGTCGGGTCCATTTCTTCATGAACAGCTCTAAAGCAGCTTTTGGCCAGCCCCTGCTGCCTAGCATCCTCGTGAACCATCAGCTCTCCATACAGGTAGACGCCCATTGCCTTTAAAACATAGCACACACCAATGTCTTGTTAGAGTCCTCAGAAAACAATGCTACAATGAAAACACAGTCTTGTAATGCTTTCTATGTCATCCTATCTGACTGCTCTTTCCAAGACAGCAAGCAGACAGCAGCTAAGACACATTAAACACGTTTCAGAAAAGAGCTGCAAATGTAAATATGGCAAGAAAACAGACAGTACACAACAGTATGCAACCACAGTAGCTTCAATCAAAAACAGGTAGGAAAATCGACTGGGGACAGTTCACCTCAGTGTGATCCCTACTGGGCAGATGATGCCTGACCAGTCCAGATGGAGATTTCCCAGGGTCAGCCACGTCGTCAAGGTTGTGTTGCTTGGTAACACATGTAACTTTGGTGGCTGAAATGGCTTGACAGCTCAAACAGAGGTGTCTTTAAGAGAAGACTCTTATAAACCCAGCATGTATTGAGGAGCAATTAGAAAACAAAAGTATCTACAATGTAAATCAGTCGATTGACAGAAACTCAAGAGATAAAATGAAAATGAAGCAGTTAACTTAGGGAAATCCCCACCACTTGAGGTAACCTGCAACTGCAGCAAGGTCTTCACTTCTTGTGTTTTTTTAGAGCATAATGCAGTACCTGGGAATCCACCATGACTGCATCAGCCACCTAATTTTACAAATAATCCTGGGAAAAAGACAAGCATGGGTGGTTGATGCAATCCTGTGTGCTCCTCTTCCCTTTAAAATGCTCAGCTGTGGATTATCACAGGGTGTACAGCTATGGCCAAACGTTTTGTATCACCCTATATATAGAATTCACTCATTTTGTTTCATGAAATGTTACGTTAACATACTGAACTACAAACCACATTGAAGTTCTCCATATACTACAGTTTGTAACCACACAGGAATGTGCTGGATGCTTCACTTAAAATGTGTTGATCTGGGTGGATTACTTAGTGTTTTGAAAAAGTACGCTAATTGCCCAATTATTCTGTTTCAGTTAATGCATGTTCTGGCTTTTCTTTTGCAGCATTATTAAATCTTTCTGACAAGATTCAGGATGACAAAAACACCTTCAGAAGTCATATCAGAAATGAACAGCAAAGCAAGTCATTTTATGCTTTTCTCATGTTTAAGGTCCTGTCACCTATAAGCACCTGAAGGTGCTACTTGTCACCTTCAATCAAACTGAAATGTTTCATTTCATATTTGGGATGCATTGTTGTGTCAATTATTTGTGACATGACCTTTATACAATGCATTAATTTTTCTTTAACATAGTTCCCAGTAATTCACTATTGTTGCATGCGCCTTACCATGCTTTCTTGTGCCACACCATGCTTTTAGATCAGTTTATTGCAGTAAACTTTTATTAAAGTAAACACAGGGAAGTGCATAGTTTTAAACACTGTACACTCATTTCCATATGCTACTGTGCACAGTGATTACTGATTAGTGATTACTATTTACTGATTTAAAATTATACCTTTCATCTAATAGTAAATGTACTGCCATTCTTGGATAGTTTGACTCCTCTTTGAATGTAAACATGAATTTTTAGTTTTGCTTTTTTGATGTTTTTTCACATCCAAAATCCAGAAAAAGAAGCAATAAATTGAGATTGGTATATGAACAATCATAATTCAATCTGCTATTTTATCTGTCAAGGACACTCTGTTTCCTATCTTGTTCTCTATTTTTTGATAAAATTGAAACCAGCTTCTCACCGAGACAGAAATGACTCATTTTCTATTTTGGTTTTCAATTGATATTTCTAACCTGTCAATACTAAGTAACTTTTAGAAACAACTTCCAATTTTCATGAAACAGAAGCCTGAAATTCCAAAGGCAAAACTAAAAATAAATAATAAAAACAGGAATCCTACCTGGTCTTTCTTCAGAAACTGCTCCACATCTTTATATGCAGCAGTGTGTTTGTGTTTGACAACAAGCTCACACCAACGATGCCGCACCTGGGAAAATACGTTTCTTTCATTGGAATTTTCAACAAAACAAACAAACAATAAACATTTAGCTACCTGAAAGCAGGTACTGTTTCCTCCACAAACAATCTTTAAAACAAGCTTTGCTGTGGGTTTCCATTCAGAATAATATTTATAGTAAATGTAGCAATAAAACCTGTGGACAACTGATATTTTCATCCTTAAAACCCATGGGACTGATATATGTAGGTCATGATAAAAAAACGAACGGTCAATCACAATAAATTCAGTATTGTTGATAAAGTTAATTATTTCATATTAGACTTGTTAAAAGTTCAAGACCTGATTTTACAGGTAATGTTAGCCTTTGCACAAATAGATGTGTATGATAGATAGACAGATAGATAGACTCGCAACCAGTTACAACTGCTGATATGAACATAGAAATAATAAAACATCAACGCAAGTTGGATTCCACTCATTTCAAAGTTCCATTTCTTGAGCTGCTGTTCTCTCTCATGAAGCTGTCAGCAGCACAGTAAAATGAACCAGTGTTAACACAATCCATAGCAGGACTTTATATTCAGTGCACTAACCACCATCAATCCCACACTGACTGGGCTCCTATGAGACAGCTGATTATGTTGCCAATTACAAAACTCAAGCTACAACAAAAGAAAAAATGAAAATAGGATTTCTTCTTGTATTCAGTGCAACATCATTTGTTCTCTGTTACAATCCAACAGACTTTCTACATAGTATTTACAGTAAATACATAGAATATTGTTAAGTGTGTGTGTTCGATATCAAGCGATCCATAATGATCATTTTGTAATACCTGAGGATCTTATTTCTTGCCAAATCAGCGCGCTAATGTTATCGTAACATTAGCTGTATTCGAATGAAATGTAAACTCCAAATTGTTTTGTGAATTTAAACAACCACAGATCTAGATTAGTGTTTATATGAAAAAAAACAACTAAAACCAGAAAAAAGTAAATGAAATCAGTTACAGTCTTATTCATAGATTACATTGTTTAAAGGCATCTAAAGTATGTATTTTACACTTGCTCAGATGAAGCTAGCGATGCTTGGTCCCCAGTGAATGCCAATCATTGAGTTATTATTATCAACCCTGGCACATACAAGATCAGAACTCAATCTGCAGCTTCAGATTCCACTCCAAGGAGGGAGGATTGTAATCGTGAATGATCTTTCCAACAGTACTGGAGTGGTCTGATGTTTTTAGTGGATTAAATCCAGAATAGCTTCAATAATTAAATACAGAATTTATTTAAAAAAAACAAAAAAACACATAGTTTGAGGACAGGTAGGGCTGAAACTGAGGAAAATGAATTCATAATGCCTCTGCTACAGTGTACAGGGGGTAGGGGGGCTCAGAAATGGAAAATGTAATTTATAAGAACGTGATTAATCCTTGGTGGGAGGCACTGCACTTTTGTCAAAGCCGTCACCGAACACAGATAGCGTTATTGTCTAAACACAATGACTGTAATCCAATACGCCTCGGCACTTTGCAGGGCTTTAGTTCATAAACCAGGGGTTCAACAGCCATCTGATCACACCACTCTGTGTCCCCGGCAATAAAGCTGAAGTGATAATAGATTAGCCATATAGCTGTCATAAATATTATCAAAACAAACACCTGCAAACACAAAATAATATTGCCTTTTTGCAACAGCTGCCGGAAGCTGGGATTCAATGTAATAGCTGATGCCTTTTCATTCTCTGATGTTTATACACAGGGTTATACATGGAAATATGATCACTTTCAGAGGGAAAAATCTCTATAAAAATACAGTATGTTACCATGTGCTTAACACTCAACCACAATATACCGGTGGGAAGTAGTGCAAAAAGCTACTTTGCAATACATTTACACAAATCATTTTCAATGCCTTTATGCGATACTCATCACCATCACAATATTCAAGTCAAGGTTTGGGATTTTCCTGGCATAGGCCATGCTGCAACTATTGTCACAATCCATGTATTAGAATATTGTAATGTTTGGAACCATGTTGCTTTACCAAATGTAAAACATTTACAGATAGTTTCACAGACCTAGATTAGTAGGCCTTTTGGATCACTGTATTTTAACTAAAGTAACATTAGGCAATCCAAGTTTAGTGCTAATCATGGTCTGTGAACGTTAGTGAAAACAGACCACCAATGTTATGTATTATTCTGGTCAATGTGATACCAAGTTAATTCAGCTTCAGTTTAATTCCACTATTCAAACAAAAACACTTTCATTATTGAGTACTTGAGAGTCACACAACACATTAAACAAGACATTCTAAAGAGAGTGCATTGTGAAACTGCCATTAACAACATTACATTATCATCTCAGACAAAAACAACATTTTGTTTAATCTGAACACAATTAAAGTAATGCATGCAAAATGGGTCACACAGTATGTAACCCCGGTATTAATCAACAAACTAAAAATAACAATGTTTTTTTTTCACATACTTAAACAGTACAAGACCTCTTGCTCCTTTACCATTATTATGCAAACAATCCTAACATTTAGTAAGGGATACTGTGAAAACATTATTTTTAAAAAAGCACAATAGGCACACGCTACAGGAAATCATTGAAGCATTTACTCTATTATTTGCATTGACAATCACAAGGTGTGTCCATCTTGTACTTTATGGCTTTGTCACAAGAAATACCATCATTTACCGCCTTTGGCTCATAAAGCATGATAATAAAATGTTAACAATCCAACTTGATTGCTATATACAGGTAGTACCATTATGACTATCCTAATCGAAGCCCAACTTCTACTCACTTCTGACTGTTGTTGAATATAAACCTAAACTAGATAAGAGGTTTTGCTCTTAAAATACAAATTTGGAATTATTGAAATGTCAGATCTGTAGACAAACAAACATGTTCTTAATATACTACCAAAGTCGTATAATTTAGACTTCAAATGTCACTAGGCTGTGCAGTACAGTATACCCATGATAGAATGTATCTTCCAGCTGCCTTTGTGAACTTGACTGCTGCTTACAATTCCAAAAAGCATACTAAAAAAAAAAAAAAAAACATGATATTGGAGCACTATAGAAGAGGTGCACTTTATATTGTTACAATTACGGTAATACAACTTAACACATTGGGCCTTAACTTAACCACTAACAAATTTGTGTTAAGATGCTGATAAAAAAAAGTCCCATTACAATCAATATACCAGACTAAGTAGATACAAATTTAAGAATGTTCTTGAATTATTCATTTATGCTTTGCATTACATTGCTCTACAGCACTTAATGCAGTTTAAAACCAAGCTGTAACCAGCTTATGTTAGCTTGGGTGTTTATGTTTTCCATGGAATTTCCTCTCTCAAAAAGAATCAAAGGCACTAAAAAGTATATGAAACACTATCCATGATAAAAACGCTGCCAAATTATCACTTTTAAAGCCGGATGTTAATAAGACAGGATGTTAATGCTCCAGATTCTGAAGGGTACAATTATTAGGTCTCACTTGAATTAAAGACTATATGCTGAAAGCACTGAGGAGTAACACCAGCAGTAAATATTATTTAAAGGAATTATTTATACCCTATGAATTTTAATTTTTAAATTTTTAATTTGTTTTATTTATCTCATTATAATCCCATGAGGTGTGTTCCTAATACTCATGTATTACTGTTTCTGCACTTATAGATAAGTCACAATCATATTTTATCTTTGGGGCAGTCTCTCTGCAATCCTAAGCAAAGTGGAATTTATAAATGCGGCCAGTTATTCTTACCCCAGAAACACTGATTTTGATGGATATTTTCCATTGTACTTTTAATTACTGGCACGCACCCTTACTGGTAATTTTTATACTGGCCACATTAGAGATATTCTACATTGTTATTAACTACCTTTATTAACTATTTGATATTAGTTAATTCCATTTTTAAGTACTGTTAACCCTTTGTGCATTTGTATAAAATATCCTTAAAACAATCCAAGTAATGTATAATTGAGCCTATTATACTTAAAAAAAAAAAAAAAAAAAAAAGAAAAAACACTGATAAATAAATTGGGTTAGCAAAGTAGGTACTTTGGTAATCTCCCAGTGAAATTCAGCACAGTTGATACATTTACTTCATGTAAAACGCCTGTGTTTACAATGGTTATTTTTTGCTGTTCCCAGTTAGAGGTAGTCACATTCTAGACATAGTTAGTATTCTTGGTAAGGTCAAATAAATAGTGGTGCATACAGGGATGGAAATAAGACTCCTGTTGCATAGCAGTTTCACCCATTCCAGGTTTTCATACATTAGCTACAGTGTATAGGTAACACACTTAGGTGGGTCTTATTAAACTTTTAGTAAAACCAGGAATGGATCAAACTGCTATGCAATGGGTCTTATTTCCATCCCTGCCACTGTATATGCACACTGCCATTAATAGTGCATGTTCTTAGGGAAATGCTAAAGTAGTTTTTTTTTTTGTTCCATTTCATTTTTAGATCTAACAAAACAACAACGCTGATGCAGCAGTGGTTAGCTGCAGCATACAGTAGGTGTGTTTATCACTTTTCAAAACAGCTGTAAGTGGTATGGCGTCTATTTCCTTTCTCTGTCTTTTCCAAGACCACACAGACAAAACAAAAGCTTCAATACCTTTGCTCTGTGGAAATCAATAGGGTTACTTATGATCCAATATCATACCTAAGTAACATGATAGAGCAAACATGCCTCTGTGGGTGGATTTTTATTATGGGGACATGTTCAAATGAAAGGAATGAAATGAATTATCTTTCCCTATCAACAGGATTTCATGTTTCCAGGCTGTAACCCACTAACACGGTTCTACAATCCCATCATCAAAATGTTCTAAATGTTTGTTTAAAGGTCTGCGCTTTTAACCTTATCCCCTCCGTTTACTCTGTCTTTCATGTTTAAAGTGACTGTTACGATTAGCCTTGTAAGCTTTTTAAAAAATATGAATACAAAAATAGAAATACAAGTACTTATTTACAGAGGAAAAAATACTTTCACTGTCTAATGGGATCAATTCAAACCACACATATCCCAAATATCCCTACACAACTCAGGGAAAAGTTCTAATAAATTCCAATAAAAGTTAAACAAAATGCACGTGCCATAAATGATCTGACATTTAATACAGACAATGTCAGTTTGCCACAGGAGACCCTGGCCGTCGTCTTGTTGTGGTAATATTTAGTATTTCCCACTGTGTCTGGTATTGTTGCTTCAGTTTTACTACCTCCTGCCTCTTTTCTTTTTCTAAATGCCCTCTTCTTGGAGGATTACAGAAGCATTCCCAGCTGTTGGATTAGTGCCTCTGGTTGAGGTCTCAGAGGGACAGTTCAGTTACCTCAGCATCCTGCTCACAGAGGCTGTATCTCCTCTCCAGCCACCGCAGTGTCCCCACACTGAGCGACTCCTCCTCCAATAGGAGCTCCAGAAGCAGGACCAGCTGGTCTGGGAGAACCTGAGGAAACAAACAGCATCCCCTGAGAAACAAGGCCAAGCCTGTGGAGTCATTAAAACCAAAAGACACAAGACACCATGTCTAGGTTGCTCTTTGTAATTACAGCATGATGGCATATTTGAAACATGTGAATACTTTTTAACTGGAATCCCTGAAACCTAATTTTAAACAGTTAACATATTAAAATAACTCTTGACTGGGAGACTTTCTATCCTAGTACTTGTATACCCTATATTTAGACAAGACCAAACATAATAGATTTTTATTGAAATATACTGATAAACTTAGCATATCTGTTGTCTGTCCTGCATTTGCAAAACACGTGTTGAAGTTGCTTGAAAATGCAAAAATACAACGTGTGTAATTGTTCCGTCCAAGCCTACAGAACACATCCATGTCCTCTGGTACAATACTTTAGCTGAACTTTTGTTTATAGTTGACATTTACAAATATTAAACTAACTCCAGCCTGTTTCAGCCAGGTGTGAGCTTACAGTGGACAATACACAATCCAATTCATTTTTTTCATTTGTGCAAGTTGAGACTACAGCCATGGTTGATCCAAGCCTGTGCGTACAATACACACAGCCACCTTCTAATTAAGCTCTGATAAGAAACAGTTTCTCCTTCACTCCCTTATTGTGATGCACCTAGAAGGGATCTGTGACAAGCTTTTCCTCAAAGATTTACATTAAAAACAGAACTGCCAGCCTCTCACAGGGATCAATAGATAAATGTGCTGCCTAATGGTGTTTTGAGATTGTACTGTTATTTCTTCAGGTTTGCACTGTTCAAAGTTATTGGGGTGCAGACATAAATCAAAGAGGCCTAATAAAGGAGATAGCAGAAAACTCAATGGCTGTTTTTTCACCGGAAAAATCTACCTGTGGTGATCATCGATTAAACTGCTGTTGTTCTGGACAGAAGTCAAGCTTTTTAATAAATGTACTCTCTGTCGGCAATGGCAAACAACCTCTCTTTCACAGCGCTGCTGCTTGTTAATGATCAGCTGAAATATAAATAAAAATGATCCTGCTGGTTTTAGATATACTGCATTACCAAACTCCTTAGTGCTCAAAAACAATGGTTGATTTCTGATACATAAAAAAGAATGAATACATTCTAATTGAATCTTTAGGATATACAGGCAGGTGGACAGATCCATTATACCCAATGTTTTCCTGTTACCCTATCCATTGATGGGCACAGCAAGGAGTGCAAACAAATAATTTTATATAATACATAGCTTCGATAACTGGAGATAGCATAAAACAATCTATCTGTCTGTGCACACAAGGCAGCATCAGACAATTAGATCCAAAACTACTAAATGTGAAACTAAGCCAGAGAAAGAAACCAGTTATTTAAAATTTTATTAATTAAATATCCTTGTGGCTTACCTAGCATTGCATCTTCATATAGCTATTCAGATACAAAGGATATTATTAAAAAAAACAAAAAAACAATCTGGCTGCCATTGAAGAGTTATTGTAGTGTTTATGTCTGTCAAGAAGATATGCAGAAGGAAAATATATTTCTTTTTTTTGTTAATCTTTCACTGCTGAATTTCTTCGTGAAGAAAAATGTAAAATGTCTTTAAAATATTGTAAGACGAAGCGGGTCGAGCCAATGTACAATTGCCATAACTGTAATGCCCTCAATATATCTGTGCCGCATAACCTGTTGCCTCTGGGCATGTTTTAATACCAGGACAGTACAGAGTACAGCTTATTAGATCATATTTATTCTTTCCAAGACTAAATTTTCAGTCACTGACACTCAACTACAGATGGTCACAGATTTTTTTTTAAACATTTCACACTTAAAACACTGACCTTTACAATTTCTAATTACTAGGTCAAAGCCAACTGTAGCTTGTTCACATCTGTGTGAAAATGAAACATCATAAGTAAACTCACGGCTTCCATTGGACATCTAAACACAGCTGTAATACATGACCTGCCCTTCGTTTCAAAGTGAGAAAGTGCCAAGTTCCTATAGATTTTAAGTTCTATGTTTTTAAATGCTTTTTTTTTTTTTTCTCACAACCAAAACATTGAAATCAATTTTATGTACAAATACAGAAAGGAACCCTCGCCCCCAAAAAACCTTTTTCCTTTGTAATACCGACACGGTTCAGGTCTGAATGATAACTTACAGTCCATTTCTCACACTACTATCACAGTACAATTAAAGCTGGTTTTTTTCCATTTAATCAAGGCAAAAACAAAACATCACTGAAACAAATCGCTACTGACCTTTCGTCGTCATGAAACCTGACACAGAAATGCACTTCATCATCCCCAGACAGGACACAAATCACTCTAAAGAAGTACAGCTGGTATGCTGAACACCCTGGCTGCCCAATCCCGTACTGACAGACAGCTCTGAGGGGAAACTGATGCAGCGGCCGACTGACAGTGGCGTGATTTCTATTATTACTCTATTATCACACTGGCATCTGTGCCTAAATGATGCATGCTTCCTCCCTGATGCCATTTCCTTTTATCCTGGCTGAAGTCTAAAAGCAGGTCAATGGGAGTAATACATATGATCTCACTTCAATTTACAGCTACTACCTCAAATACACCACTTCCTTCTCTGACTCTCTCCCCCACTCGCTCGCTCGCTTTCTCACACATAGTTAGATTCTTCCCAAAAATGGTTAAGAACTGTTAAGGAAGTCTCTCCCTACCAGAAATGCATCCGTCCTCTGCTATATTTGTCTACATTACTAAAGCAGGAACTATTTACTGCATTTAAGTGGTTAGAAAGAATTGCAGCTAAAATAAAAAAAGTCTCAAATACAGAAAGCAGCTGGCACTACTTCAATAGGTCCAAACTGAATTAGACTAATTTGACCTTTAGGAATTATACACAGAAGGCATTTAGATGTTGTACCACAGTGCTGGTTTCTCCGGTGAAAGGTCATCTCCAAAAAAGACAGAAATTCCCTTTCATCTGCTCTTTATACTGTTGTGCTAAGCCAAGACCTGTTTGGTAGAATGCAAGCCTTGATACTGGGTGCTTGTGTTTAAAAGGAGGGAGAGGCTTCTCATTAAACCACATAAGAAAGCATTGCTACAGCTCCAAATTAAAGGATTTATGGGGCCACACCATCCTTTTCAGAAAGCCTTCCAAAAAGGAAACTAATTTCTATGTCGTAAACTGACTTGTATGGTCAATTTACCTCCGGGAACGTCAATTGTTTTGAGGGTGCAACAGAACAAACATTCTTTTGACTCCGATGCCTGGGCCTTGGAAAAACTTGTTCCGGCTACAATTTTCCTCATTTATAACACAGTCCAAACAGCCTGCTGAAAAACTAAACATTCCAGTTGCTTTTTTGCAGTTACAGATACCTTTTTTTATTTGGATAACAAACACATTGCATTTCATTACAGAGAGAATTCATCCATTTAAACAAAACAAACATTTTTTCATTAAACTAATACAATATAGATGTGAATACTACCAAACTATTCCTATACTCTTAATACATAGTTATGTGTAGCATTATTATATTTATGAAGTCAGCACTTGCTGTCATTTTACTGTAATTTCAACATTTTGCTTTGAACTCACCACAGTTTTGCGTTTTTGTATTTTCTGGGAAGCACTTCTAGACTACGTCATTAAAGAAACAGTTTCATAATGACACTTAGAAAAACAGGAAATGTTCACAAACAATTTTAACTTCAATGTAGACTGATCTATATATTCATTATGACCATAAAACAAGTTGCTAAAAAAACACACACACAAAATGGAATTTGTTACAAGTGGAAAATGTATAATTCATACAGAAAAATACCCTTGTACCTTTTGACCATCAACTACCACTGACCATATCTGGTATGGTATGAATCTTTTACAGGATTTATTTCTTCAGTCTTCAAAGTAGTTATACAAACAGTTAACCCTAATCTAAAATGTTATTAATGTATCAATCTACCCAGCATGCCTTTCTCTACATCGCCTGCCCCAGATAGCTTGTAAACATATGAACCGCTCCCACCTTGAATGTCCAGCAGCATGACCAATGACAATGGCAAAATATTTTAGGTAGACATTTTACATCATTTGACACTGGCTTTCCTTTTTGGAAATATTTAGGTAAGCTTCAACTAAGAAATCGATGGCCGCTCTGAGTGTTTTACTGACAGTAAATTAGAGCCACTTGTAATGAAACTGCTTTTCAACACAGTTCTGGACCCAGGTTCTATCTGACTTTCTACCAAGTTTAAGGTTTTTTTTTTTTTTTTTGTGAAAATGTACTCAAGTAACACTGTGAAGACAACACATGACAGACGGACAACAACATAACTATGTGGACAATCATTGGAATGAGTGATATTAAAAATAACTGGTTAGTAATACATTCACTCTACAAAACAGATTTGATAGGTATACATACTGTAGGTAAACAAACACAGATCCACTTTTTGTTACTGTACTGCTGTATTTCTTCATCTGTTAGAAACATAAGTCTCCTACCATGTCTGGAAATATTAAAAAAAAAAAAATCTGTAGATCCCCATGCCCTATTTCCAATGTATGCACATATAAATATGAAAATGTGACAAACAAATTCTGATTCTCAATAACTCTTTGTACCAAGTTGTATCTGTATGATGTAAAAAAAATAAACAAAAAAAAAACATCAGAACTACAAGAAAAGACAGACATTTTAGCCATGGAAAGAAAAAAACAAAGACAAAATCTTAATGATAGGGCTGATTATTTTTTTATTTTTTTTTTAATTAAACTGAGGATCCTACATAAAACTTAGTATCTCATCATTATACAATTGATAACTGTCCACAATACCTATACCCTGTATTAATGTATAACTTGTAAACTAAAATACAGGCAACTTTACTGATGAGCAGAGTGCTTGGCATCAGAACAATCTCTGTGCGGCTCTTTATTCTTCCCAAACTAAGAAGGCACTGAAACACAATCCCCAGTGGCACCGTGGGGATCCTGTACTGTCTATTCTGATAATGGCAAGCTCTTGTCATAAAAAACAAACTGTAAAATCCAGCCATGCAGGATCCATTCACACATCACTGACAGCTATGACACATTTCTCAATGCCGGCCCTGTAAGTCTTTGGCAGACCAACTGCAAGATTAAGCAACAGGAGCACTTCTACATGCAGTGTTCCTACTTTGGTAGCATAAAAAACACAGTGGTCTGTAACTGAAGAGGAATCGCTCCAATGAAATTATCACAAGACATCCAAACACAAAAATCCAAATATCTTTAACCACAAGGATAATTAGATTCCAGGGAAGCTTGACGGTGCTGCAGATCACAGCTAACTTCAGCAAGACCTCTGAAATCTGACTCTATAAAACATGGTGAAGTTTCACATTGTTGATGTACCATACTTATCTTCATACAGTACCTATTGCAGCATCCTTGTATTCAAACATTCCAAGCTTCAAATGTGTTTGCAATACTAGAGTGAAGGCAGCTTTCAGGGTATGAGGCCTTAGTTATACAAAAAAATAATAATTTACCAGTCCAACAATTGGCTGTTAATTAACTTTCATAAATCATTCTGCTTGGCATGTTCATGTCATAAATGATCACATCATTAAAAGTTTAGGAGAGTTCATATGGGAGCAATTATAGACCAGGTGTTTCAGAATACAGGTCTGGTCAGGTTCCTGTTGTGTAACAACTCTTACAGGTTTGTGTCATCTGAGACTGAACTGCTAGAATCAAGGGTCAAATTACCTGGGAAAGAAAATATGCATGTCTTTCAAAGGTGGTAGATTCCTTTAAAAAAGATTTACAAATCATCATGTACACTTTCAATATACCACCTGCAGTCTTAACTATTAGGAATATATCCAAAAAGAAAAGATGACCTGAATATAAACTGTCTTTAAAACAGACCTGATAAGATACTATACTGAAAAGGTAAGAGCACAGACTCACTGAATGTGAATATGCATGTAAATAAAACACACCGATGATCTGTCAGGATAAGTGGCTGTTCCCACTGACTTCTATGAGAAAGAGTAATCATTTGGTTCACAAAACTTTTTATATGAAATACCAGTTGCCAGGGAAGAAAAAATAAAACAGCTATTTATACTCTACTAATTGTAACATTGCTATCTTATTTCAATTCATGACGTACAACTTAAATTTAGCTGCGTTTTAGCAACATCTGGTAGAATATCCATCACTTAATTTAATAGCAAAAGCAACATAGAGATCCAAATTTGTGCCACATTCTACTAACGTTTGTAGGTTCCCTGCTGAGACTTGCACCTGAGAGCTGAGGAATGGCAAGTGTGTGGAATGGAATTCATGGAGCAACTGCAAAGGCTCCAGGAATAACTCTGATCAAACGTCAAGTACGCTAAGTAACAGTACAATTATAAAAGTCCTTGTGCGGTCCTCTGTATCCTGGAATTGTTATTTGATTTCCATGGGTTTGTGATGAGATATGAAATATTACATCACATGGGCATGGTGTGGCTACAATGCTTTTTGGGCTTCACTTGCTAATAGAATACAAGGATGTGAGATGAAATGGCATTTATACTAACAGTGGACTGGAAATCCCTTATTAAGCTGTGTTAAAAATTCCTCTTCTCTTGAAAAAGCCCAGTTTTAGGGGCATGCAAAATAAGTAATTTATGAGCCAAAGGAAAATACAAAACATTCATAATTACACAAAGCATGACTATAACATCTGTTTTTGACCTTATACAATTAAATAATGGTACAGTTGATTCTAAGTGGCAAACACAAACCATTTATCTTTTCTAGAAGATGTTACACTGCAGATGCACATAACACATTTATGCATCAAAAACTTTAAAAACATATTTATCCATTAAAAACTACAGTTCTCATCATCTTACTGATGTGACAATTGTCGATTGACAAAAATAAGTCATGCTTTATTTCACGACTGGGTATTGATCATCCATACGGCTCTGGTGTTTGATTGATCATCCATAGGGCTCTGGTGTTTGCAGTTTTAACTGGCATATTATATACTATTAACCAACAGTTAACAGAAAATAAATAATGTACATTAACATGTTTATTAACTGTTTGTTAATAAACAAAAAAACAGCCCTTAAAATAAAGCGTGACCCAAAAATATAGTAAAAATTATTTGATGTCATTATTTACTTATCTTTGTTCCAAGGGAAACAGCCTTAAAATAAAAATAGAACCTGAAATTGACAAACATACTGTTTTATTTCAATGACTTCACAAGTGAACATGAAAAAACACAAATCAATGAACAGTGAGCACTTATCATATCCCTTTCAACTCATAAATATGTATAATGACAAAAAGCTTTGTAAATATAGTATTCTAAATACTTCTGTAAGTCCAAAGTAAAAAACGACTAAAAATTGAGCTCTTTTACTTACCTGTAATGGGAGCTTGGAGTCAGGATTCAGTGTAATCTGGAATGTGCCTTATCTGCAGACACCTGTGTGCTGAGCTCATATACTGTAGGTACACCAAATCATGTGCACCATCTTTTATCCAAAAGGCCAATCCTGCAGCAGGTCTAACCCTGCTCCACCCCTATACAGAATAACTCAGTGGTATTTAATTACTGACGTTTTACCTAAAGCACGCTCACCCATAAACTTTAAGACTTACCCTGTGTGCTGACAACTGACAACGGCAACAGAAATGTGAGTATTCTGCCTCTAAATTTAACTCGCAAAACAAGCCTGAAAAGTAATTTAAGCCAAGTGGATAATGAGCTGAATGAATCTAACAAACAGAAGTACAAATTACAAGTACATGGCTAGACCTACAGGCACATTAGAGCTTTCACACTAGTCCAGTCAGTAATAAACTGTGTGTTCTCTGGCATTTACCCAGAACATAGTTCAAGTGTCATTAGTCTGTCACCGTTGGTATAACAATATATTTGGGTTTGATGTCAAAAAAAAAAAAAACTAGCCTGAAATACAACTGAAGCAAGAGGAATGCTGTATAATAAAACAGACTGAATTAGGTTTGATTTTACACAGCACTGCCTTGTGTGTGAGCCAGTAAACATAAGACTTACAGGTATGGCCAAATGTTCACCCTGTGGAATGAACTAATTTTGCTTCATGTGTCGAATGAAACCTGCCGAATAATGTTACATTAACATATTTAATTGCATGCTGCTTTGTAGTTTTCCATATACTTCATGAAAAACTGAAAAAATGTGACACTTTAAAATCTAACATTAAATACTGTACTACAATTGTACTAACATGGTATGATATATATATATATATATATATATATATATATATATATATATATATATATATATATATATATATATATATAAAAATTCTAGCTGATGCTAAACTTTTGTCCATAGCTGTACATTAATTTATGCATTTAATATTTTGTTTCTAAGGAACAAAACAGTACTGCTGCTGAATATGCCTTGCATTATCTGTTACTTTTAGTAAGTTCTCATTGTTGGTTTTAATAACAGTGACTTTAAAAGAGATAAATGTCATTTTTATTTATTTTTAATTAATTAATTGCATAGCCTTTTTATGCTTAAACGTGAGTATGTCAAAGACAATTGCCTGTTAAAAGAGTTTGTGACTTTAGGAGCTAGCTATTGAAATATGGAAAATAGATGATATTTTCACGCTTGTATTTGTATTTAAAACTGCAGTATAGTAGCCGATTATTCTGTAAACATTTAACTTACTACCAGGTGAAAGTTTTAAATGAGAATAACATCTGAATGGACTTTCCTGGCCAAAAATCTCTTGTAGAAATCAAAGCAGAGACAGTATAGCTTTGCTATACCAGTGGATGGCTTTATGCAGCATGGGACACAACATTCCTGTGCTTTGTAGATCCAGTTATTAACTCTTGCTCTTTTTGTACCCTCCTTTAAAAGCAAGACACTGTTATTGACACATTTGTATTAAGTCTGAAAGCTGAATGTTGGGAAGGCTTTTAGTTTTTTTGTATATGTGCGTCAAAAAGAATGTTTATTGATGTGTTTCTGGGAAACTCCACAGGCTGAGCTTTGATGAGCATGACTGCTGTCTTCCACACTTTGCAACTGTTCACAAGACAATGAGTCATTTTTATTTTTATTTTCTTCTCAGTGTGGTTTTGCGATTCTGATACATATCCCTATGTTCATATAACTGGTAATGTGTTTAAATGACTGTGTTAATTAAAAAAAAAAAAAAAAAAAAACAACAGTAATTGGTGTTGTTTTTCACTTATGATTGGAAAGAACTGGGATAATTCTAAAATAATTAAAAAAAAAAATAAATAAATAAATTTAACTAGCTGTTTCAGACTTAAAATGTAGTCTTTCCAATTACTGCAAACACCTTGAAACAATGAATTAAAGACACATTTGTTTTATTAGATGAGTCAATGCTTTGCATTATTGATTAAATTAGGCAAACACTAGGCACATTGGGTCAATTGCAACGAACTGAAAGCAGTGTAGTAACCCTGTACTAATCCCGTGGTTAGTACAGAGCTACATACTAAACTAGTACGCAAGTTAATACCAATTGCAACAAACTTGGCAGCTCAAGATAGTCCCCAGCTGTGTACTTAAAATTATCTCATTTGCAACTAACCCAAAATAACTGCTGCTGCCCTCTAGAGCAGGGCTACTCAACCGTGGTCCTGGAGGGCCGCTGTCCCTCCTGGTTTTTGTTCTAACTGTTCACTAAATTGATTAATTGCCTCTAATAAGGAACAAAAACTAGGAGGGACAGTGGCCCTCCAGGACCAGGGTTGAGTAGCCCTGTTCTATAGGATACTAAGTACAAGACTGTTAGTCTAACCCTTTCTAGTATAGACTAATGATTTATAGTACCGTACTAAGTGAAACAACTGTGAAAAATCCTAAAATGTATTGACAACTTTTGTAGCTGAACAGTTCATAATCACAAATCCATACTGTGTACATATATTTTACATATGAAAGAGATATTTACTTGCATATTATTATTTTTTTATATAAGGGATATCATTGCTGGCACTGCAATATATTTGTGTAGCGTTGGAATGAGTTTCGTGACATTATAACAATATGGAAAACGATACTCCTAAATCACTTCCACAGCGGGAAACATGATCCAGTGGCAAAATATTACAACTATGGCTGAAATGATTTATTACAAATATCATAAAATAATTGAGAATATATTTAAAGCCGTACAGTAATTATGTATTACCCACATGGAACGGAATTGCAATATTTAATATATGAGTAATATATTTTTAAGTTATATATAACAGGCTATATGTATACTTGTGTCAAAGTGTGCTTTTAGTAGCCAATTCTACATATTAGTAGGCTGTACCATGCCAGATTTTGAGCTCCAGCCCTTTCAGTTCCTGTTTGGAACCACACCAAAACAAACCATAATCCTTGGTATTGTACTGAAGCTGGGGATCAGCTAGTCTCCAACTTAACTTTGTTTTAATTCTTTTTTCGTTGCAATTGGTATTAAGTTAGTACGCAGCTGGGGATGATCCCGAGATAGTACCGTACTAGCTAGTTCGTTGCAATTGACCCAATATGTCTTAAAGCAGCACAATAGTAATGAGACTAGGCTGATGAAGCTGTTATGTCAACAGGCTGCGGTGGCACATGGAATTGGGCACATTAAAACATACAGTGGTATGCACTATGAGCAGTGACTGATTGTGGCTGGGATTTATTACAAGTTCGGTGCCACCTTTTTTTTTCGTGATTAGAAAAATCTGTTAAATTACATTTTTCACATATTGATATACTTCATTTGTTCAAACAAATATGGATATTCCATTACTATAACTAGCTACACCAAAATGAGCCTTGTGAATTATTATAAAAGACACACTCACCCCCACAGGTAGTCACTACTTAAAGGTGTTTCCTTCTCATTTGGTTAATTTCACTACAATCAAATATCATTAGAGACATTCTCAACAGAAAAAAAGCCTTCACTGGTCAAACACAAAATACAATGGAATCCTAGTCCCCTCACAACAAAAATGCTGTATACATTTTATTTTATTTTTTTATTTCAACTGATGTATTATTTCTAGAACTTATTGTTCATATGCATATCGTAGTACCACATTAAGAGTACAAGCTAAGGAACTAACTTATTAATGCAGTATTTGCAATCTGAATTTGAACAGTAAGTAAATGCAGACTATACACACAGACACACTGATTTAGGATCTGTATAGATACTTTAATAGTGCTTTATAGGCTAGAGATTTCTTTATGTATTTATGTAATGGGGAAAATCATCAAAGCATATGAGAACATGTGATAAGTTATCAGTTATGCCAGCAACAGACTAGTATATTTTATTTATATATTTTTTATATCTAAACACAAAAAAAGAATTATGATAAAAAAAACACATCATACATGATAGGTATGTAATGACATCTAAGGTGAACCTAACAAACACATGTACATGGATTAGGGAGTGGTTAACATGTAGAAAACAGAAAGTACTGATTAGAGGAGAAACCTCAGAATGGAGTGAGGTAACCAGTGGAGTACCACAGGGATCAGTATTAGGTCCTCTGCTATTTCTAATCTACATTAATGATTTAGATTCTGGTATAGTAAGCAAACTTGTTAAATTTGCAGATGACACAAAAATAGGAGGAGTGGCAAACACTGTTGCAGCAGCAAAGGTCATTCAAAATGATCTAGACAAGATTCAGAACTGGGCAGACACATGGCAAATGACATTTAACAGAGAAAAGTGTAAGGTACTGCACGCAGGAAATAAAAATATGCATTATAAATATCATATGGGAGATACTGAAATTAAAGAAGGAATCTATGAAAGACCTAGGGGACCTACTTTTTTGACCTGAAAAAAGAAACAAGGACCAGGGGTCACAAATGGAGATTAGCCAAAGGGGCATTCAGAACAGAAAATGGAAGGCACTTTTTTACACAGAGAATAGTGAGGGTCTGGAACCAACTCCCCAGTAATGTTGTTGAAGCTGACACCCCAGGATCCTTCAAGAAGCTGCTTGATGAGATTCTGGGATCAATAAGCTACTCACAACCAAATGAGCAAGATGGGCCGAATGGTCTCCTCTCGTTTGTAAACTTTCTTATGTTCTTAACTTCCAAGCAATAGAAGCAAATGAAAAAATAACGAACGAAAAAAAACCTACAATACAATAGTACTGTAATTATTCTAGCTAATTGTTATTAATAAGTCTGAACATTATGTTCTTTAAGTATATATTTTAGTTAAGGAGTTTTGTAATTTTAGGGCCACAGATCTCCAACAGTACCTTGGTATCACTGCAAATTCTTAAAAGAAGGTTAATTTATGGCCTTGTAAATCAGGTATGAGTGAACACACCTGGACAACAAAAAAAAAGGTGACTCTCAATACATCCAAGGACTTAAGATTTTTATAGGTAATCCCTTCAAATTCCTGAACACTATCATTTTAAAGAATTTACTCCAGCACTAACTTTACTTTTATTTAAAACCACTTCAAATGTATAACCCTGACTGTGCTGTCATGGGCTGCCCATGGTGGCCCTACACCTTACATATTAAAGGTGATGAATTTGGGTTTGCATTGATTGTTATGGAATTTTATCTAACACTTGTATGACTCACACTGCCTACAGCTGACTGAAATACAAGAGCAAGATCTCTGCATATTTAGCAGTAGCAGTGTCATGTTTCCTCCAGTGAGACCCTAACCCATCAACACTATTTGAAGCAAAGTCTGCAGACTCCATTTTCTTAAGCTGCTTAGTATTATTAATGAATATGCATCTAAGAAGTGGTGATTACTGTACAGTATATCTAGCCTGAGTGATATTATTATCTGAGGACAGCTGAAAAAGCAAAGCGTTTTGAATGAAAGCAGTGAACCTGCAGTTCTGTTTAAATGTCACAATGACATATGTTTGATTACGGGGGATTCTGATTAAACCGGGGGGTGGGGTGGGGGGGGGGGTGACTTGTACTTTAATTACCTCTTCATCTATCAACACCAGAGCTGTTTAACCAAACCACAAGTTAATTTATTGTTTCACTGTCAATAGTCCATTCATTTAAAACATTTTAGTTATTTAATATCAAGGCTGTTTCTCTGGAAACACTGTCATGCTGTTTAACAGATGCTATTCAAAATAAACAAACATGTGGATTGGGGCAGACAAAGGGCACATACACTTTGCTGTTTGTAAAGACATCTACACCTGTACACCTTTTACTTAAAACACCGCAGGCCTTACTTCTCTTACAGAACATACTGCAGCTTTGTTCTGTAATCCAACAGTAATCCAATGACATTTTTTGATGTAAAGACCCTTCTAAATGTGTGGACCAAATGCAATAAATAAATAAATAAAATAGATAAATAAATAAATGCTTTAACACATTTTCTCTTTGTAGCATTACATCTGTGTTCAAACGTTATTATGAACGTCAATACGTTTTCAGTTTTAACACTACACATGGGGTAATGGAACACAATGCCAACACTCAACATTAAAAGAATAATCTCGACCTGAGCGGATGTCATCAGCCGGTCAAGTG